>NC_141025.1:55227500-55325000 GCF_052040795.2 Danio rerio | reverse complement strand
GTTTTGAATCAGTTTTCTCTTGAATGAGTTTTTTTTTAATCCTTACAAATAGGACTTGAACCTAAAATAGCCACTGGTAAAATTGGGTGATGTTTCAGAGAATAACAAGAGTGTTCATACTTAGTTGTGTTTAAACAAATGTCACAACCTAAAAACCGACCTATATGGCTCAGCTGTAAGCATGATCACTCTTCTCATGAGCATTCAAGTGTACTGAGTTGAGCTCACAATCGATTCAAGAGAGAATGCATATTGAATATCTCACAATTGGTGCAGAATCGATTTCTCAAATGATTTTTGCCACAGCTCTAGTATTCTAGAGTTAAACTCAGTGCAGTCTCTCAGCAATTCATAACCTTTTCATAACTAGTTCATTAGAATTTGTATGAGGGGTAGTGTTTAGGGGTGCACGTCCTCTTAAAATTTTTTACAAATCAGACATTTTTCTGACAATACTTAAAATAGTTACCTTTCCTTGTGAGATCAGCTTGGTCTAACTAATAAAAATATATATGATAAAATATGCATTTTTATTCAAACCTACTAATTTCTCTTTTGTTTCTTCTTTCAAATCAGGCAGCATGAATCTAGTTATCCAAGCCCTTTCCTTTATCTTCACCCACCTTCCGTCAACCATAGCCTCTCTTCCATTACCTGTGTGCTTCCTGTTCATCGTGGCTGAGAAGAGGCTTTCCCAGCATGCCAAACAGCTGAGGTCCACAGGCCTGCTCCTTTGGGTTTTACTGCTGTGTCTTTGTCAGGATCTGGAGAACGGAGATGCCCTGGAGCATCTGTCTGGGCAGCCCCTGGAGAGAGGGGCCAAGGATCGACTGGGTCTGCTGTCGGAGTGTCTGCAGGTCAGCCTGGGCCAGCAGAAGGGTGTTCCGAAGCCTTTGGTCCATAAGGTGCTTCAGGGCCTGGAGGAGAAAAGGCCTAAATGGACTTCATTGCAGCTACAGAAGGCACGGAAGCTATGCTGTGAGAGGTCAGTTTTTGGAACAAGTCTAATCAGACCCACAGTTAGTTGTTCACAATTTTTTTTGTGATTTATTTATTTTATTTTATGTTTTTGTGATAAAGATGACTGGTTTTGTGGTGGTAATTCTGAGAAATTTGCGGACAGTTTTGCAATTAAAAATATATAAGATTATATATAATGTAAGATTAAACTTATATCGTATTTACCATATTAGGCAGCCTGCCAGGTGTGCAATCTGACGCAATGACAATGACACAAATCATAAAAATAAAGCTTCTTTATTTTGCTTTCTTGTCAAGAGCAGATCTAAAACGGTACGGATTAAGCCAAAGTAAGGTTGTATTACTCTTATTTAACTGCAATCTTACTTTCTCTCTCTCTCTCAGATTTTACTTCTCGGAGCATCTGACATAATTTGCCTTACTCAGGACATGCGTTAGCGCTTCCCCTACCCTAATAAACCTAAAACACAAATTGCCGTAAAACTCGTCAACGACAGGGAAGCGTTTCATCTCGTTAAATGCAGGAAAAGAGTTAAACGAATTCATTTATCGATTTGACGCACATCACATTACCGGCCGTACACATAAAGCACAAATAAGTTTCTTTAATTCGGTCACGTCTAGCTGCCATCACCCTTGAAGCAACATCCAATATTGTAAGCTGCTTGCTTTTTTTGTCTATTTCATTGCTCCGTTTGTTAGATGTTTGTTCTCACTTTCTTTTGCAGCCTAAAGCATGTCGAACGCACAAAAGCAGGCAATTCGCGCCATGTTATTCACTCGATTTGTGCCACAGGATGTCTGATCCCGTCTTTGCATTGACTTCAAATGTAAATCATGTTTCATCTGCGTCTACTTACTGCATAGGCTGCAAAACAATCCCTCAATTCCATGTAATGTTGTGAGGGCACAGGTGAGATGTCATTTTTTGAGAGACAATCTGAATTGATTATATGGTTTGGAATAGGATGTTTTATTAGATTATTTACATTTTTTTGTGATTTTTTGTGTTAAAAATAAGAATTTTGCAGGATTGCAAAAATTTTTTACTTTTTGTTGATTTTGTGCTGGATTCAGTGATCGAAAAAACATGACTAATCTGACTAATGGAAAATTTACACAAAGGAACCCTAAATACCTAGAGGTACTATGGGAAAATTACGTTTCCCCAGCCGGAGGGGAACTGAGCTATTTAGAAAACTTCAACTATTAGGATTTCATCAGAAACCAATCATCTGATAAAAAGCCAATAAAATGCCAATGAGTTGGCGGTGTCAGCGTGTACAGCTGGCAACAATTACAATCATCTGTGATACACAGTGGCAGATGATAGAGCTGGGCTATTCTTCCTTGCCTGGGCATTCTCTGCATCTGGTCCTTTAAGAGCAATTAGTATATAGGAACAAGTTTCCTAAAAAAGCAACACCGTTGTGCAAAGTGTCTTTTTCAAATGTCATTTCGACCGTTTCTGAATGCGGTGGCTCCCTGTACCCAGATGATGGTCCAGCATGTTAATGCGGTGCTCCCGGGCAGGGCATGCCATCACTGCGATGGAATGTCTGTTGCGCAGCTAAGATTGCGTTCACTCTTACAAAAGCGAACCAACCCAGTTATCCCCTGCAAAACGGGAGATCTTAGGGTTACAGTGGGAGTCAATCTGCCGCCTTCTAGCTCGCGGACCCCCCACTCCTCAGCACGCTCTAGCCGTTTAGATGGTTGCCCTCTTACTCAATGACACAGAGGACCAGATGTTCATCACTGCAACGGAGGGTGGGCTGTCATTGTCCGACGATCCAAACCCCCTCCCTCCTATTGGGATGATGAGCGAGGCGTCGGATCTAGAAGCAGACCGTATGATGGCCATACTTTCCCAAACCATCTAAGCCTTCCATCCCCTTCTTCCCGAAAGTGCACAGTGAGTCCACACAGTCTTGGAGGACACCTTTTTCTGCCCAATCTCCGTGTGCTTCAACTCTCACCACACTTGACAGTGGAGTAGCCAGGGGTACTAGGCAGTACAGGGTTGAGCGTGCCATTATGGTCAGTTCATGCCTGCATGGTGCTTCTTCCTGGTGCGGTCACCCTCGTGTCCTGTGCAAGGTGTGCAGGTTATCTGCGCCCCTTGGGGTCAGAGCCTACACAGCTGCCGGCCAGGCTGCTTCTGCCCTGCATGCTATAGCCATGAACCAGTGCTACGAAGTGCAGGCGTTGACCCAGCTGCACGAGGGTGGTTCAGACCCAGGACTAATGCATGAGCTTTGCTTCACAATTAACTATGCTCTGCAAACCACCAAGTTGGCTGTTGCATGCCCTGGGAAGGGCCATGGCCACACTAGTGGTCTAGGAACTCCACCTCTAGCTAAACCTGGCTGATATCCATGACGTTGATAAGGTCTGCTTTTTCTTAGCACACCCATATGCCAGGCTGCCCTGTTCAGCAGCACCGTTGGTGAATTTACCCAGAAATTCACAGCTGTGAAGAAGCAGTTAGATGGGATGAGGGAAGTTATCTATCGGTGGGGCCTTAAGACCGCTCCCCCAGCCCTGTATCCGCCCCAGTCTTAAGTAAGGAGATTGCTGCCCTCCTGGCGAAGGATGCAATCTAGCCAGACCCTTTAGCTCAGATGAGGAATGGGTTTTACAGCCAGTATTTATCGTACCCAAAAAGAATTATGGGCTACGGCCAGTCCTAGATCCATGCGCATTGAACTGCTGTCTGCACAGGCTGCTGTTCTGAACGATCGCACAGAGTCGTGTCTCCATTCATGTCTCCATTCTTCTACGCCACTGCCAGTTTTTACAGTTTGCTTTTAATGGTCAAGCATGGCAGTACAAAGTCCTCCACTTTGGGCTCTCTCTGTCTCCTCGGATTTTCACCAAGCTCAAGGAGGGTGCCCTAGCACCCCTTCGACTCGCAGGCTTCTGTATACTTAATTATCTTGATGACTGATTTTAGCTCACACGAGGGATCAATTGATTATGCACAGAGACAGGGTGCTCCAGCACCTCAACCTGTTGGGATTTCAGGTCAACCGAGAAAAGAGCAAATTCGTCCCAGAGCAAAGGATATCTTTTCTCGGGTTGGAGCTGGACTCTATAACCATGACTTAGCTGATGCTGACCTGTTTAAACAGGAAGACAATGGTCTCTCTGAAATCGTTTCAGAGGCTCCTGGGGCTTATGGCATCAGCTGCCGCTGTCATGGCACTCGGATTGCTCCATATGTGACCGCTTCAGCACTGGCTTTATGATCAGGTCCCCAGAACCGCATGGCACAAGCATGGCAGGTGAGAACACACCGTGTGGCTGTCATTCCACTGTGTCGGCGCTCCCTCAGCCCCCGGATGAACCATGTGTTTCTACAGGCCAAAGTGCCTCTAGACTCAGTATTCTTGAGACTTCTGTACTTGAAGACAGCTCTGCTGTGACCTGTAGGCATTTTCGGTCAGCGATTTGTGCCTGGAATTCGGGCCAGCTTTCTCTCACATGATCCTGAGACCTTGTCCCAGATATGTGTCCAAGGTTCAAATCACACCGATTAAAGACCAGGTCGTGAGCCTGCAACCGATGCCTTCAAATGAGGCAGACCCAGCCCTTTCAAGCCCCCATTCTGGTTATAGGTGCCTGCCATGTACAATCCTCACTGGCTATTTCATATGCTTCACTCAGCCATGTTGTTGTCTACCCTCGGGCCTGTGTCTTCCCTTTCAACTACCATTCTTCATATGTGTACTCCCCCTTGTCAGGGTGCCCAAGGACCTCCCCCTTGTACTCCCTATCAGGACTCCATGCTTTCCCAACGTACTGTCATATTTTAAAATTCCTAGAACTTAACTAGATGTATTTTTTCACAACTCTCCAAAAAATATAAATAAGCCTTTGTACGCTTCACAGGTAAGTAAGATAATTTAGGGCCAGGGGACATGTTGGAGGGCTGCGTCTCTGGTGATGATGGTGCCCTTACGCCGTACCCTGGCAAACCTCTTACCACTGGCGTGGTAAGGTTTAATCGCTATGGCATTTTCCATACATTTCCCCTTAGTGGAAGTTTTCCATATAGCATTGAAGTTCCCCATTGCACGCTGATGCTGCTAACTCATCGGGCATTTCATTGGCCCATTTTATTACTCTTTTAGATGATTGGTTTCTGACAAAATCCCCATAGTGGATGTTTTCCACATAGCATTTCCGTTGCCCTCCTCAGAGAACGAGGGTTATGTAGTAATTGCTTTGCTTTACTTTCTTGCTTACTTGTTAACTTTCTTTCTTTCTTTCTTTCTTTCTTTCTTTCTTTTCAACTACACTGTTTTTGATGAACTTTTTCTCCAAAACTAAGTTTAGAAACCCCTGCTTAAATAATGATCCTGTACTATTCATTTCTTCAAACGATTGATTTTTGAGCACTTTTCAAATGTGACCTCATACTTTATGCTATTTTTCACTGTTGAAAAAAAAAAAAAAACTTTTACCGTACCAATCATGTCCAAGACTAAAGCTCAGAGTTAATTACCCTTATTGAAAATGATCTAGCTTCACAAGAGAGTAGATAGAAAAAAATATTTATATAAATAAACACAACTTTTAGTGTTCCCAGAAATGCTGCTCTCAGTGACAGGAAAAACAGAAAAAAAGGACGATAGCAAAAAGGAAGAGTGATTATGTATCGCCTGTCTTAGACAGTCAGTGGAACCATTACTATTCATTAAAATAACCTTCACTTTCAGGCACTGCCTCCGGTGTAAACAATCAACGTACAGTGTGTCGGCGGAAAGCGGCTTCTCTGAAAAACACCCCCCCCTCGGCTTGTCAACACACACACACATGCATACACATACACACACCTCCCTCATCTCTTGTCTTTGCAAAGTAATTTGTAGAGGAGAAGATGATTGTTCTCCATCACGGTGACCCTGGCAGGCTTTGACGGCATGCATGCACAGATGAAGATGAATGCAGTGGATTCGGTGGGCGGAGGGGGTGTTCTGCTTCTTTCGGGGCACATTGGTCCTAATGACGTGATTGATAGCTTGTCCCGGATCCGACGGGCCTCTCATTAATCAAGCCGCTGACTGGATCCAATCATTTGCTTCACCTGCACACTGATGGACAGGGAAGGATACAGGCACAGGTGCTGACACCCGCTCGCCGGCTGGGCTGCCCAGGGCCTCTATACGCTTCTCTCTGTGTCATTGAAGCTAAAGGCCTGCCTGACAGGCGACACTTTCCTTGTCACTTTGAGATTGAAAAATAAAAAAAGGAAGGAAGAAGGAATAGGGAAACAATGATGGGGGTGGGTGTATCGGATGGGACGTGTGGTGAGGGTGATGAGGCGTGCTGGATAGAGAGGAAGGGCAACGGGATGGGTGCATTGTGGAGACCTTGAGGTTACAGCAAGCGGGACTCTAGATGTGTCTTTCTTCTTACTGTCTTTCCAAATTAATTTCTTGTATTAAAAAAAGTAACAAAACTGGCAACAGGCAGCACTTTTCATTTTGAATGGTACACCTGCAGGTTTTTGTGTGAAATGTGGAGGTGCAAACACAACAATGCCTGATGGCGATGCAACCCAGTCCTATAGTGAATGCTGTTTTACATCACAAAAGCTTTGTTAAGTGTCATTTGACGGGGTTTGAAAAGTAATATCAGATTAGGTCAAATAAAACATTTTACTTATTTTTAATTCTACACACTGTGTTGTTTGTAGTGCACATGCACAATCATATGTTTTTATCTGTTTACCATGCGTTAAAACAAAGAGTAAAAAAATGCTTAATTTAATGCATAATGCACATTTATTACAACTAGTAGTACAGGAGGTATTTTTACTGTTTTAAAAGACAATGTAAAATCCTAGAATAAATAAAATCTCCCATTTAGAAATGAATTAGGGAGAATTCTGTTAAAAGTCTGTAGAATTAAATAAATGAGATTAGACTTTTCATATATTTTATTATTATATTTAAAGGTCACATGCCTGTTAGCAGTATTTGTTTTTCAACATACAGTTGAAGTCAGATTTATTAGCCCCACTTTTTATTTTTCCCCAATTTCTGTTTAACGGAGAGAAGATTTTTTTCAACAAATTTCCAATCATTAGAGTTTTAATAACTCATTTCTAATAACTGATTTATTTGATCTTTGCCATGATGACAGTAAATAATATATGACTAGATATTTTTCAAGACACTTCTATACAGCTTAAAGTGACATTTAAAGGCTTAACTAGGTTAATTAGATAAACTAGGCAGGTCAGGGTAATTAGGCAAGCTATTGGATAACAATGGCAAATCATTTTGACCCTAAAATAGTTTTAAAAAATTTAAAAACTGCTTTCATTCCAGCTGAAATAAAACAAATAAGACTTTCTCCAGAAGAAAAAAATATTAGCAGAATACTGTGAATATTAACTTGGTCTGTTAAACATAATTTGGGAAATATTTAAAATTCAAAGGCAGGCTACATGTAGCTATGCGTTTGCTACTTTTGTACTATTTGTCGTATTAAAAAGTAAAATCCCTGTCCATTCAGATAACTGTCTTTTCCTTTTCTTCCAAGTGTTTAAAATAATGAGAATAATTCCCTCACAGAAATGTAAGACTCTGCTATTTTCATATATGCCCGTTCTTGCATTCTCTCATTGCGTGCTGGATTTAACATGACTACGTTCAGCAATTTAGCAATTCATAAGTAAATTAACTAAACTAAAAAAGTAGCTATAAAGTATTTTTTTTAAAGCAACTAAATATTATTACTTATTTTTAAAAGTAGTGCATTACTTTACTTGTTACTTAAAAAAGTAAAAAAACTTTACTTGTTACTTAAAATTTTAAAAATTAAATGTGAGCTTTAAGATAAGTTAAACTGTTTGTGTAGAATAAAACAACTATGATTAATCTCTAGATGTGTACATTTTATACATTTTAAAATATTTTAAATGTATTCTCAATTTATTGGTAGTATTTTCCACCCTTAACAATTTAAAAATGCTACAACAATTAAAATACCCTGCTAAAAATGAGGAGCTTGAAATTCATTCCTTTCCTTTCGTTCATTTACTCTTCGGTTTATTTCCTTTATTATTTCCTTTATTATTTCCTTTATGTTTTATGCAGAGGATGCCCTTCCAGCTGCAACCCAACACTTGGAAACACCCATATACTCTAGCAATCACACTCATACACCACGGCCAATTTAGCTTATTTAATTCCCCTATATCACATGTCTTTAAACTGTGGGGGAAACTGGAGCACCCGGAGGAAACCAGCGACGTTCTTGCTGTGAGGCGATTGTGCTACCCACTTCGCCACCATAACACTCGAGCTTGAAGTTATAATGTAATATCAAAATGAGCAAAACATTCATTTTTAAGGTACATTAACTGTGAGTAATCTTTTTCAATTTAATAAAATAAGTATATTTTAATATTCATTTTAAAAGCACCATTATTAGAAGCAGTGGAAGTATGTTTATATTTTTTAAAAGAAAACAAGTGTGACTCTGGACCACAAAACCAATCATGAGGGGTCAAATTGCTTTGTTTGATAAGATGATATTTGGCTGATTAAATAAACTCTAATTAAGTTCTTAACAATACATATTGCTGATCAGAAACTAAGTTTTGATATACTTAGTGCAGGATTTGTTTTATTTTCATAGAAGATGATGTTTACTTAATATTCCACTGATTTTTAGCACAAAATAAATCAACAATTGTGACTCATACAATGTATTGTTGGCATTTCCCACAAATATATACATGCAATAAAAGACACTATAAACAAAGATATGTTTTTGTAATTCTCACAATTAAAAAGCAATAATAATGAAAATGTCCTATTAAAAACCAACTAGGACCTTAAAGTTATTGTATAAATGCCTTTAGAAGTGCTCAGATTGTGTAATATAATAACATTATTTGCAGTGATTTCACTGATTCTCCCCTCTCTGCTTGTCTGTGTTCCTCCATCAGTGTGTTTGAGCGTGTGGAAAGCGGCTCTGCGCAGGATAGAGGTGTGCCCGCGGAACTGACTGAGCATAAAATAAGGCAGTTGCTGCTGGAGCTGTGCCATAGAGCAGGTGGCAGCCAGCACCTCCGGCAAATCCATCACAGCATCCAGCTCAATGAGGTAGCGAATTGCTGTTTTTCACCAAGCAATTAGGTGGCTGTTAGCCTGAGGCAGACAGTGTGACCTGAAGCTGAGGCGAACGCCTGTGCAGAGCTGCTGTGCCGAGACACAACCGCATCCAGACGCCGCTGCAAGGCTTCTCTAACAGCCTTGACCTGATTGAAAAAAAAAAAAAAAAACACGATTGGGAAATAACAACATCTTAAACAAAAGGAATGCGCAAATTAGTCAAAGTCTCTCTCTCTACACTTACATTACACTTCCAGGCCCCTTGCTCTACTTAACAATAAGAACACATCTTGGGAAATTAGTACATCTCTCACTTAAGTCTAATCTTGAGGACAATTCTTCGTGTCAGATCTATAGATATCTCTGTCCTCTTCCAATGTCCTGTTTTAACAAATCCTATTCCTAGATAGAATGATTAGTTTTTACCATTGTCGGCCAATTACTTGGGGAATAGAGATGTAAAAAATGTCCATTATGTCCAAAATTGGATGTGTGATAATAATTGTTGAAATGTACTAATTTGTCCGATGATGTGTTTAAGAAGCCTGTAGAGACGCATTGTTAATTTGACAACTTTAATGGTGTTATATTTTTGCTTAATGCAGTCTAATAATAAGATGTGTTCAGGTTCCTGTTCATTTCAGTGATGTGTATTTATCCAAAGCCCAATCTAAACCTTTTCTATACTGTATTTTAATGTGTACATCAGTGTACTCACAGAGTTGAATGTAAAGCCATTTAAAGTATTTTTCATTTTCCAACAAAGGCACTTGACATGCTGTAAAAAAAAATAAATAAAAAAAAAAAAAATGTTAGCCTGTAGCTTAAGATGTGCAGATGTTTCTCATATATTTATGCTTTCAAAATGCATTATTGTATATTTATCCTTGCTTATACGATGTCAGATTTGTTAGATTTAATTCTGAAGTTTAGTTGACATTTTTAGTTGTTTGAACTAATTTTAGAGTTGTTAACACAATTAACCTAGATAAGCATTTAAATTGCAACAACCTTTAAAATACTAGTATCTTGCAAAGTAAGTAGAAAAATATTATGCACAGGCATCATTGCAAAGACAAAAGGGATAACTTATTAAAAATTATATATATATAATTTTATATTACACACACACATACACACACACACAAACTGCTTGACAAAAGTCTAGTCCTTGATCCCAGTTGTGAAAGCAACAAATAATATCTTGACTTATTGTTGATATTTTGTAAAAATGGTAGAAGGTCGACTTTTCTAATGAATCATCGGTAAACTTCATCCCAATCATCACAAATACTGCAGGAACCCTCATGGACCCAAGAGTCTCACAGAAGTCAGTCATATTTGGTGAAACAAAAATCAAGACAGTATTATTCTTTTTCCACTGCACCATGACTTTATATTCTATAGTGGACATTATTTCTGTTAAGTGACAAAACTTTTGTCTATGCAAAGTCAGACCTTACTGTCCAAATTAAATAACTAAAAAGCAAGGCATGATCATATTTCATTTTGGTAAAAAAAAGTGCAAATGATCAACTAGAAGTCAAAGAAGTTATTATAGTATAAATGTGTGTATATATATATATGTGTGTGTGTGTGTGTGTGTGTGTGTGTGTGTGTGTGTGTGTGTGTGTGTGTGTGTGTGTGTGTGTGTGTGTGTGTGTGTGTTGTTGAAATTTAAAGGCTGAACTAGGTTAATTAGGTTAACTAGGCAAAATATATTAATTACGCAAATTTTTGGACAACGATAATTTATTTCTGTAGCCAATCAGTAATTATTTTAATAGTATATCTAATTATTTATTCATTATAATATTGACTATCATATTATACAATTATTAAAATAATAACAATAAATCTGCTTTTAATCCAACCAAACTAAAAGATATATAAATAAGCACAATATAGAAAATACTGTGAAAATGTCTTTGCTGTGATAAACTTCATTTGGGAAATGTTTATGTTCATAATTAAATATTATAGTGATAAGGGGTAATTTAATCCATTTAATAAGCGCTGGCAGCTCTGTCTTTTGTGCTGTAATTTACATTAAACAACCTACAGTAAAAATAAAATGTTTGAAACTACAAAATATGTCCAAATTCACAAAATTAACAGATCTAAGTCCAATAAGGCAATTTGAAACCGTAAATAGCTGGAAAAGAAAAATTCTTGCAAAGAAATTGGTGTAAAAATCAAACCATGCTTCAGTTTTACATTGAGCTTCTGCTTTCTTTTCAATAGGATTTACTGAGGTCTGTCCTGATACCTCATTCAAAGACAAATGCACCTCCAGATTCCCCTTTGGGACCTGTGGTATTCTCCACTGAAGAAAGTGACCCAAACACCCACCTATCCCATTTCAACCCCCTCAGAGAGTTCAATTCTATCGGCCATAACAAGTTTGATCAGGTTAGTATTTATTTCCTCTTATTTTCTTTATATTTGAACCTCTCATCCTTCATGTCAAGGTGCCGCGAGTGTTTCTGAATACGTCTTGTTCACATAACTTTTATTTAAAGCAGTTCGTTAACGCCGTGAACTACTTCACGCTTCTCTACTCTGTCACGCTCGAACGAGTGTAACTTTCCGTCAAGGCCACCAGGCAAGGTGAATATAAGAGAGACTTTAAAACCGGCTTCTTCAGGATGAACTCCACAATTCTCCATAGGTCGCTCTGTCCCTAAGCTATATTTTAGTGTGAAGGGAAGACACAAAGCAAAACATTAAAAAAGGTTAACCAAAAGAGCAAAGCATTTGAAAACACTTGAAAGGTGAACTCTTCAAGTGTGATGTGGCTTTGAACAAAGACATGGAGGAGGGAAAAAAAAAGGCATCCCTTGCGTGTTGAAGACGGTGTAGGTTGAAGGTTTAATTACAAGAGCCATGGTCCTCTTTTGGCTTTCTCTTAAAGGTGCGATAAAGTTTTCTCAGCTCATGTCATGAGACTTTTTGGATCGTCTTTGAACCTGGAAAGTCTGCTACCTATTTTTTTATTATTTAATAGCAGAACTTTTTCTTTCGCTATCTTATTTGGCTCAGAGTTTTGTGTCGGTTTTAAAATGCGAGTTCTTTACCCGTCGTGCAGCGCTAACTGCTACACTTTTAATCTCTTTTGTTTTCTTCTTATCGCCCGCGCTCGCATTGCTTTGCATAAAACACCTTATTAAGGGGATGATTAAAAAGCCTCCTTGCCTTCAGGTGGCTGTGCTGTTTGTCAAATCAAATGTAGGAAGAAAAAAAGAAAGAAAAAAAACGAATGCTGATCCATCAATCAGCTGGTTGGAGAATAGGAGGGGCTGGCATGCTCCTGTCCTTTTGTCAATAAAAAAATAAATAAATAAACAACAAAACTCAAGTTAGGAGTGACGTTCCGGCTATCAGAGGAATCGTATTTAATTTGGCTCTCTAACAAAGGCACGGTCCACTCTTGGGTGAGGGGAAACCTTGAAGAGGAAGAATAACGACTCTTCTTACTAAATTGATTTATCTTTTTATAAATGATGGTACATCCCTCCCCAAATGGATTTATAAATTAATTGCTGTCTTATTGGAATAAAAACCTTCTTGTGCAGACATGATAGATAGATCGTGTTGGGGCGGCCTTGTTCAGGACCCCCCCTTCCCCACACCACCCCCCTCCTTCTTGGTTAGTCCAGCCCAGCTGGAGCAGTAATTTACTGATCATATTAACTCTGATTAATAACGAACAATACTCGCTGCTCATTTATCAACAGGCTGCTCTGGGTGAGAGGGAGTGGGATTGGGCACAACTGCTGCCAGCCTATCAGAACATGAGTCAGGTGACCTTCACGACGCTGCTCGCTAACAGGTAAATGGCTGTTGGCGCACAGTCGCCCCCTCCTTTCGCTTACACTCTGTTGAAGTGCTGGCTGTCATGTCCCACCGTGTACCACTGTAATGAATGTGAATACAGTGCACAGCGTGGATGAGTGAATATTTATATTTCTGTACAGTATTCCAATTTTTGTGAGTTTAGACTGTATGTTTTGGTGCTTTTAAACAAAACAGTTTTATTAAACATTCTATATTCATATTATACTCATTAAAATAATAGTGTGGTCAATTGAAAATCATTATGGATTTAAAGATAATCATTTAAATTCAAATTAGCTGTTGCAATTTTATGTTTACAAATTACAAAATTTTAACTAAATTATATATTTTTTTATGGTTTTCTTGATTTTTTTTTTGTTTGTTTGTTAAAATGTCGTTCAATATTTTTAATGAATGCGAATGCAGTGCACAGCGTGGTTGAGTACACCAGCTTTTGAAAATGTATATCATTATCCATTTCTTACTGAGTGCAGACTGTGAGGCTTGAAGCGAACGCTGCTATTCTGAACCAATAATTGAAAACACTGTAATTAATTTGACTTTATTAAAGTTGTTATCTTAATTGATAAAGAGAATCTCAATGCCTTAAAGAAGGCAAATTTGTTTATTCAGTTACTTGTTTAAATATACAAACAGTAGAATGAAACAAACTAGCATACTGTATAGAGAAACATAGCTATAACATATGGACTGCTGTGTAACAAAGACAGTGAAACTGCCTTTGTTAGCGTATGAGGCTACACGCTAGTCTGTGGGAGATGCAAAGTAAAAGCCAATTTCCCCCCGATCAACAGTTACCTTTTCTTATTATACCCTGAGCAAAGCATTGTCAAACATGAGTGAAATACCAAACCTCCAAAACCAGCTAAACATCAATGCAAAATTCAGGAGCTAAAGATTAACATACTCTCCTCAGGCCATGACGCAACTATAGTAAACAGATTGTATATTGAAATAAATCAATGTCTCTGATGATTTCATCACTATAGTGCTAAAGTCATAACCTGTCAAATGACACCAAACATGACAAAGTTAAATGTAATGTAATGTGTATTTATAGCACATTTACCATGCATGGTCATACACCTAAAGCACTTCACAATCATGACGGGGAATTAAGATATATATGAAAGAAGATCATGAGCAGATTTATTGTGTATGGTAAGAAAGCACATTCTTTCTGTAAGACAAATGGCAGAGATGTGTATTGGAGATGTGAGGAACTCCTCCTGTGCTTGGCATGTTTCCAGTAGTCTTCATTAGCATAGAATAAATAGTATTTAAGCTTTTCTCAGCTTACAGTAGACTATATGTTTTGGTGTTTTTAAGCAAAATGGTTTTATTTACAGTTATATCCATACAGTTATTTAATACAGTTATAGCCATTGAACATAAGAGTTTGGTCACCTAACATCTTTAGGAATAGAAACATGATCATGATGAATGAATTCAAATGAGCTGTTGCAAAAAAAAATTTCAACTAAATTATATGGTTTTTATATATATATATATATATATATATATATATATATATATATATATATATATATATATATATATATATATATATAGTTTTCTTGATTTTTTTTAGTTTGTACAAATTTAGTTTAATTATAGCTTATTAATTTAGGTGTGCACACTTTTGCGTTACTCACTATTTTGTTTTATAACCTTTAGTTCCAGATTTGTCGTTGGTTTTGACTAATTTGACTAATATACACTAATATAATATTGTAAAGCTTCTTTTAAAGAGTATTCAGTTAAAAGAGGGATCTGTTAGTGGTGTACTCAGTTATGATGAACACATGCTCTATGTTAAGAGGAGATGGAGGAATCTTGCCACTGTGTGAATTGTATGTCTGCAAGGGCATCATAAGTGGGGAGGAAAGGGTGACTGAGTGCATATAGGGCCCTGCATGTGGGGATCCCTGGCCTGGCTGCCCTCAAAGATTCTAAAATATTATTGTTGGCATATTGAGTGTGTTTCTGCGTGGTCCTGAGCTAAATTTAACCAAAATGGAGACTACTTTTAAGGGACAAATATGAAAAACAGTATGAAAACAGTAATGTGAATCTGTGTTTGCTGTGTCTATAGGCAGATTGAATGGATCTTACTCAAAATATTAAAACGACTAAACATAATTTTTATTTATTTATTTATTTTTTTTTTATTTATTTATTTATTTATTCATTCATTCATTCATTCATTCATTCATTCATTCATTCATTCATTCATTCATTCATTCATACATTAATTTATTTATTTAGTAAATTTATTCATTCATTTATTTGTTTGTCTATTTAGTTATAAATATATATATATATATATATATATATATATATATATATATAGCAAGTCTATTTATTTATTTATTTATTTTCTTGTTTGTTATTTTTTATTTATTTATGTATTTAGTAAATGTATGTATTTATTAAGTAGATTTATTTATTTAAGAGTAAAGTTAACTAGTCCTTCCGTTGCATTTTTACTTTTTTTTAATCTTTAAAACTGATGATACACATTGCAACTTTTTGAACAATGTTGACAGGCAATTTTGCAGAGCGATGTGACTTAGCTATTTTCCTATTTTGAATGGGATTTATGGCATTTATGGCATCATTTCCCAAAGTTGCCTAGCAACATTGCTCGTAAAGTTGCTGCATGTATCATCAGCATTACAGTTTACCTGATGCACCCTATATGTTGTATATGAAAGTATAATATTCAGTACACACAATGTACATAGCACAATTCAGTCACAAACGTACGAAAATTAGCATAAATGGATTTTCTGTATAATGTTAATTTATTTTTGTTGTTCATTTGATTTAATAGAGTTAATTAATATTACATCAGTAATTTGCCAGCACTACGCAAGTAAAAAGATTTAATCAAATACTGTAGATAGCATGGATCATTAATGAATGGGAAAACGGGCTCAAACAGTGTCTTTGCATATAGGACTCAAGAATCTAGGGTAGCTCATGTGTCTGCTTCTAAAGGCGGTATGGTTTGACCTGTGTTTGTGAATTTTTTTACATATAGATGTTACCGTCTTTGGTTTACTTCAAGATGTTAATTCCCAGCATGCAGCCTTTTTCACAAAGTTTGGGAAAGAAAGTGCTTTTCCTCTGAGAGTTTGCTATAGAAGCTTGGCATCATCAGAGTGTTGAGAAGAAAGAAACACGTGTCTGTGCTCACTGTGCTGAGGAAATGAAGCGTCTGCGTTTTTTTAGAGCTGAATGTAAATCACAATCTGACATTGTGTCAAACTGTGTCAGAAATTAAGGTTGAGGTTAATGGGGAATCTTGAGCTTTAGTGTAAATGTGATGCAAGGATATTCTGTATGTAGCTCAAACCAGACCTGGAGTCTGATCGATTTTCTCCAAATTATCTGTGAGTTCAGTGTTAGTTTGACAGCTTGACAAAAGAAATAATATCTGCTTCAACCATAGCTTCTTTGTATTTTTTTTTAATAAAACACAAGATTGTCTTTAATGAATTAAATATTAATTCTTAAACAATGTCTGTTCCTTTTTCAGGAAAATTATTATTATTATTATTGTTATTATTATTATTTTTTTTTTTTATTCGCTTCATAGCAAGAAAGTTGCTGGTTCGAGCCTCTGCTGGGTCATTCGGCATTTCTGTTCAGAGTTTCCATGTTCTCCCTGTATTGAAGTCCCCCAAAGACATGTGCTATAGGTGAATTGAATAAACTAAATTGACCGTAGTGTATGTGTGTGAATAAGAGTGTATGGATGTTTCCCAATAATGGGTTGCAGCTTCCGTTGCGTAAAACAAATGCTGGATAAGTTGGCGGTTCATTCCACTGTGACGACCCCAGATTGATAAAGGGACTAAGCTGAAAAGAAAATGAATGAATAATGATGATGATGATGATAATGATGATGAATATTCTTATTCTTATTCTTATTCTTATTCTTATTCTTATTATTGTTATTACTAGATGCAATAGTAGAAAGACAACAGGGTTACCTAAATCAACCTCCAACAAAATATAATTTGAATCCCTCAATAGAGCGGACTCTGTGCTATGACCAGCTCTAAAATCTGATTGAAATGTATATAAAATATTTTTATTAACCAAGAAAAGATTCAGCATACACTATACATACAAAAAAAAGGTAGTTTAAAAATAGGGCAACAATTGTTCATGTCTGAGGCATCAAGATTCACTTTCTTGAGTAGGGGCTGATTAACAGCATGTTTAAAACTACTAACAATACTATTTGACAACTATTAACAAGCTTAAAGCACACTTGGACCCAAATTATTATTATTATTATTATTATTATGCTTTGGACATTATAACATATTAAACTAAGTTAATTAAGTTCTAAAATAATTTTAAAGTTATGCATGATGCTTTAAGTCAGTTTAACATAAAATAAATTGTCTATTCTAATGTTAATTTGCTTCAGTTTAAAAATTTAGGGCAACCAGGATTTTTTTTACAGTGTACAGAACAAAACATTTTTGTCCAATTACTTGCGTATTTAACCCAACTTACCTAGTTTACATAATTACCCTAGTTAAGTCTTGGTATACCAGTACATTGCAAAATCGCTGGTTTGGTTAAAGAAAAAATAAATCAGTGTTTATTCAAACTATTATTGGAATTGTGTTAAAATATTTTCATTGTTAAACAGCCTATTGAGTAATATAAAAAAAAATACAGGATGGCTAATCATTTTATCTTAAACTGTAACTGTTAACAAATCACATCACTTTTAAGTCACTTAAATTATATGAAAGTGAGAAATCAGGAACTTTTTAATGGAAATCATGTCAGTTATAGGTGGCATTAGTGGCCAGTGATTTACCCACAGTTCAGAATCTGTAGTTTCCATGTAGTCTAGTGCAGCAGGTCAGTAGCACACAGACCTATTTCTGTGTACAAGGCAAATCACCTGCCCGGTCCAGCTTGGAGAGTGTCCAGATGTTAGTGTTTCCTTCACAGTGGGGAGGAACTTCTGAGGGCATCTTTCTCTGTTTAGAATCTCAATGATGGAGCACCTGCCCCTGTGGCTGACCAGAGCTTCTGAAGAGGGGGAAATGAAAGTAAGGTGAAGGATAAAAGGTCAAACTACAACTTGGACTTTGGAAACTTGGAGAGTTGTACAGTTGCACTAGCAGTGCCTACAGTGTAAACAATTAAACTGCTGTGCCTTTTATTCAAAGTGCATTTTTATATTGGTTAACTGAAAAATTATCTTATTTGTTCAATTTACCTTAAAGAAAAAAAAAAAACGTTTTTCTCAAAGCAATGTTTTTACTTTGAACAATCTTGTATGACGTATATCCATACTGAAAGCAGCAGAAGGTAGTTAACCTCCTTATTGAAAATAAAATAACTAGCAATAGGATAACTTAACATTATTTATACAACCACAAATCAGAAAAAGTTGGGACAGTATAGAAAAAGCTAATTAAAAATAAAAGAAGTGAATTCTAAATTTACTTGGATTGGTATTTCTTTCCAGACGTTACATTTATTCATTTATTCATTCATTTTCTTGTAGGCTTAGTCCCTTTATTAATCCGTGCATTCACACACACACTCATACACTATGGACAATTTAGCCTACACAATTCACCTGTCTTTGAACTGTGGGGGAAACCGGAGCAGGGAGAACATGCAAACTCCACACAGAAACGCCAACTGTGCCGAGGATCGAACCAGCGACCCAGTGGCCTTCTTGCTGTGAGTCGACATCTCTACCTACTGCGCCACTGCGCCGCCTCCCAGACAATACAACATTATTTAATGTAATCCTCGTGATTTTTTTTTTTTTTTAAAAAACATGTATTCCAATGTAACTTCTTTCAACACATTTAAAAAAAGAGTTGGGACAACAATAAAGCAATTATCACTTTATGTTGTTGTCATTCCTTTACACAACACTTAAAAGATGTTTAGTGACTGAAGACACCAAGTGATGAAGTGTTTCAGGTGTAATTTTGACCCATTCTTTACTCAAACAAGTTTTCGAAATGCACCACACATTCTTTATTGGAGACAGGTCTGGACTGCAGGTAGGCCAGTCAATTACCCGTATCCCCTTCCTTTGTAACCAGCACTTTGTAATGTGTGCAGAATGTGGTTTTGCATTGAAATATGCTTGGGGTCCTTGAAAAAAAAGGCAGGAAATTGTGCTCCAAAAGTTCAATGTACTTTTCAGCATTAATGATGCGAAAGAAGTGCAAGTTACCTTTGCCAAGGGCACTGACACAACCCCATACCATGACAGACCCTAGACTTTAAACTTGTTACTGGTAACAATCTGGATTATCCTGGATGAGCACATGGCATCCATATCTTAAAACAACACCTGAAATACTGATTCATCTGTCCACAGTACTAGTTTCCATGTGATGGTCCATCCCAGTTACCTTAGAGCCCAGAGAATCAACGGTGCTTCTGGACATTGTTAACATAGGGCTTTCCTTTGGCACAGTACAGTTTTAACGGGCATTTGAAGATGTAACTATGTATTGTGGTACTTCACAAAAGATTGTTAAAGTAGTCATTAGCCCATGTGCTGATGTCGCTTACACATAAATGACAATTCTTGATGTAGTTCACCTGGAGATCAATTGGAGATCCCGGTTGTTCAGCTAGGTGTAAAAAACAAAAATGAAGAGCAGGGTGGGGTTCTGATTTGTGGTTGTATTTAGTATAATTCGGTCCATGTACAACTTAACTTTAATTTTGATTTTAAGTCGAACTAAAGTAATTCAATTAATACATTGTCTATAAAAGCAATAGTTTATCTTTGTTTTGTTTTGTCTTGGGCAGAATAAATATTTTATAATATTAAAATATATTAAAATCATTTTCAAAAAAAAAAAGTCAAAACTATAATTTGGGGATTAAATTTATACTTTATTTATTTTGCTGTATCAAATTGCATTAGTATTTAGATTGGTCCAAAACAATATTATACTTTTATATAAGGTTTTAAAAAAAATGTTTTTTACTTTGTACAAAAGTAAAAAAAAAGTAAAGTGTATTTTAGTGCGTTTAAACAAAACAGATTTACTAAACAGATATATTTATTAAAATAATATTTAATCATAAAACATATTTAGAAACTAAAAGATAATACAACTAAATTCAAGCAAAATGCTGCAAAAAAAAGTACATCCTAAAAAATTTCAATAAAATTTTTCAAGTTTTTTTGTTTTTCTTAATTTTTCCTCCTTTTAAAATTTGTATTAAATGTTTTTCTATAACATTTTATATATTTGGCTGTACTAGTTTTTGGACCGTTACGTTATTGTAAGTTATTTCCTCAGATGAGCTCCAGATTTGGCTTCAGTACTGACTAATCTAATGTATATCCAAAAATATAATATTGTATTGCTCATTCATTCATTCATTTTCTTGTCGGGGTCGCCACAGCGGAATGAACCGCCAACTTATCCAGCAAGTTTTTACACAGCGGATGCCCTTCCAGCCACAACCCATCACAGGGAAAAATCCACACACACACACATTCACAGTCATACACTATGGACAACTTAGCCTACCCAATTCACCTGTACCGCATGTCTTTGGACTGTGGGGAAACCGGAGCCGAGGATCTAACCAGCGACCCAGTGACCTTCTTCTACTGCACCACTGCTTGCCCAATATTGTATAGCTTCCTGTTAAAAATATTAATTTAAATGAGAGATTTGTCTCATAAATGCTGAGCACTGTAGGATTTAACTTTATAGTCGAAATTAAGGTATAATTATACTTTGAGAAAAAAAAAAAAAAAAGAGTTTAATTTCCTGTTCCGGGTTTGACATTAAGTATAAATATTTGTTTTTATATTTGTTTCATATCATCAACACAATAAAAGTCTTTCATGTGCTCATTCAGATAAAGAATGTCATTTACCTCATCTTTTAGTATCCATGAGTGACCACGAAAAAGGAAACGTTTTGTCTATTCTGGTCCAGACATAGATGAATAAAAAAGTATGATAAAAATGAGAACAAGGAAGAAACATGGTTGTAACACAAGGTCTGATGTATGGAAAAAGCAGTAATAGGTCACGTAGTGAATGTCAGACCCCAGAGATCCTCTCTGGAGACTGAGGATGTATGTAGGTCTTCTATATGCAGAAACGATGTGCTCTTACTGTCTGCTGAGGGCTCGGAGGTGTTCTGAACATATTCATCTCCCCATCCACTCTCATTTCAGTAGTTGTTGCAAGTTTTCAAAAGGTTTTAATAGATCACCTGGCCCAAAAACAAAATTGTCGCCTAATTGACCTAATTGATATATTTTAAATGCAAATAGGTTTGCATTCTATCCATAAAAAAAAAAAAAGTTGATTGCATTGCAATTTTTTTTTTCCTTTTCAAGTATATCTCAAATGCTCTTTAACGTTTTTTTTTTTCTCAACACATAATATAACAATGCTTTTAATAACTATTTTCTAATAAGTTTAGCACTGTTTGGCTTCATTACTGGATCAAAAAGTAATTTTAAATAATCTTGTGGATAAAAGTTGCTAGTGGTAGTTAAAGTGGCCAGAGTTTTTTTTTGTTTGTTTGTTTTTTTTTTTGTGATACGTTTATTTCAAATAGACAGGATAAATATACAACGTATTTCAGGAGCAATTTTTAAAGATATTGACATGGGTTGTATTTCTAATAAACAGCAAAATCATAACATAAACATCTATACATACTGATTTACACACACTTATATACTACACATATAATTTAGTTTCAATTCAAATCAATTTAATTCACCTGTTCTGCATGTGTTTAGACTGCGGGGGAAACAGAAGCACCCGGAGGAAATCCACGCGAACACATAAAGAACATGCAAACCCCACACAGAAATGCCAATTGACTAATCACAGAGCCACCGTGTCGTTCTCACAAATAAACAAGCTAATCAATTAACAAATAATATATGTTGTTGTTGTTGTTATTATTATTATTATTATTATTATTATTATTGTTGTTATTAATATTATTATTGTTATTATTATTATTATTATTATTATTATTATTATTATTATTATTATTATTATTATTATTATTATTATTAATATTATTAAGGTGTTAAAACATGGACGAAAAAACAAGATAACACCTATAAGCGCTATACAATCAGTAACTAAGTTAAACAGTCACAACCTCTGGAAATGCACATCGAAACATAATATGTATTTCTGAGATATTTTTTCTGTGTATATCTCCAACAGAACAATCCTTTAAGAAAGATATGTCATTTGACATAATAACAAAACCAAAAAAAAAAAAAAAAAAGAATATTAGAAGAAAAAAAAAGGAATTGACACACAAAACCCCTTCTCTATCGTCTGAAGTCAAGTGATCTGTAAAAAGAGACTGTATATTTTGAAAGCTCTGTATATCACCCTGAAGCACAGCTGCAAGCCTCTCATGGGGTAAAACCCTAAAAATATGTGTGTGCCATTGTATCACAGAGGAGGGAGTGCTTTTCTTGTGCATTTCTTGCTACAATTAGCAGTTATATTGTATATATATATATATATATATATATATATATATATATATATATATATATATATATATATATATATATATATATATGTATATAGTTATATATATAGTTATATATATATATATATATATATATATATATATATATATATATATATATATATATATATATATATATATGTATATATATATATATATATATGTATATGTATATATATATATATATATATATATATATATATATATATATATATATATATATATATATATATATTTTTTTTTTTTTTTTTTTTTTTTTTTTTTTTTTTTTTTGTATGAACTTTGTATGAAATTCATACAAACTAGTATGTCACATAAGTAATTTGTTTAGTATTCCATGATTTATTTTTTGGGATCTCTGTTTGCATCAGTCTGGGTCTTGTGGATTTTGACCTAAGGTTCTCTTTGTTCTAACTTGTAATTTAAAAAAAAAAATGGCCAAAGTATTAACAAAACATTACAAATTACATAAACAATGAATAAAATCGTGAAGTAAATATATGCAGTAATACATATATTCTGTATACAGAAAAAGCACAATTAAAAATTATGATAGACACATTTAAACAAGAAAGAAAAAAGACTAATATGAAGATTAAAAAGATAATGAGAGTGAAAAAAATATTATCAAAATAGAATAAAAAAATAAAATAAAATGCACAACTGTACATTAATTCAGATGGTTTGTAATAACATCATTGTAATTCTCTCTCTCTCTCTCTCTCTCTCTCTCTCTCTCTCTCTCTCTCTCTCTCTCTCTCTCTCCCCTCTCTCTCTTTCTCTGTCTGTGTATGTGTAAGAGAGAAGGAGGGAGAGAATGTACACAGGTGTGGGTGTCCTTTATTGTCACCTGTCATTTGGCTGTCTGTGGCAGCAGTGTCATAAATCATTCTCAAATGGAGCTTTTCAGCAGAAAGTGACTGATTAATGTTCTTGTTCTTCCTCAGACTAGAAGCTGACACCTAGAGACAGCCCCAGCAAACTTCCAGACATGACCCACACAAACTTCTCTGACAGAGTTACAGTATACTGCTTGGTGACAGGAACACTTTTCAAATAACACCCAGGTTACACATTCAGATTTGCCTTTGCTGGTTGTTGTATAAACTTTACATCGTGTAGCATTTATGCTGCATAAAGAATACTGTGTTTGACATATTATATCCAGCTTACCATTATATTGCAATTTGTAATCCTACACTTAAAAGATCAGTATGTTAAAATTTATTTTGCAGTTTAATAAAGTTGCTTAATAAAGCAACATCATGAATATAATAAGTGTATATAAGTGTATATATTTAATTTTTGTTTACACTTTCATAGCCATTGATTCCTTTACCATCATCAGTCCTGATGGCAATCAAAAATTTATTGATGTTTTATTTACATAATGACCCTGTTTTTTTTTTTTTTTTAAATAAAAACAACAACATTATTGTCCAATTTCTAAAAGCTGAGCATATACACATTTTCTTGTAGCTTCATATCACTTACAAACGCACACAAAAAAAACAAAATGCATAAAATACAGTTAGTATATGCATAAAAAACTAAGACATAAAACACACCTTATCACACAGCATCAAGCATAATTATTCATACTAATAAATAAATAATATATATGGATCACAGGCCAAAGCTGAAAAGTATGGCAATGTTTTTAGAGGCTTCTAACTAAGAATGTGTGAACATTTTTTATTTAATGGTACCTGGATAATTGATTTTAATTGGTTTCTTTGGACACATTTGTCCAAAAGAAATTTACTTTTTCAGTTTTTTACCTTGTAACTAGTGTTAAATAGAATAAGAAGAAAATGTAAAATGTTACGATTCCAATGACAATAATCTGTATTTCAGAAAGACATGTTGAAAAACTATTCTTTTTTTTTTTTTTTTTTTTTTTTATGGCTTCATGTTTTTCTTCATATTTTTTTGGTGTGAAATTGTATTAATGTAAATAAATAAATAAATATATTTTTTGGGATCTGTTTCCATCAGTCTGAATATGCTGATTTGCTACTCAAGAAACATTTCAGAATTTTCCAGATAAAATGAACACGAAAATTAAATCAAATTAAACTAAAAAATAAATAAATAAATGAATAAATAAATAAATAAATAAATAAATAAATAAATAAATAAATAAATAAATAAATAAATAAATAAATAAATAAATATTTTTGTGGAAAACCTGATTTTTCCAGAATTTCCAGATAAAATACAAAATTAAATTAAGGTTCAGTTAAATCAAATTAAATTACTAAATACATAATTTGTTTTTGTGAAAACCTGATTTGTTCTAGATAAAAATAAATATAATAATCATTAAATTTAATTGAAAAAAATACATAAATATTTTCGTGAAATTCTGATATTTTTTCAGAATATTCCAGATAAATAAATAAATAAATAAATAAATTAATTAATTAATTAATTAATTAATAAAAATAAATGAATAAATAAATATTTGTGGAAAACCAGATATTTTTTTCCAGATAAATAAATAATTAAATAAATAAATAAATAAATGTTTTGTAGAAAACCTCATTTGTTCCAGAACAGTCTAAACAAAAACAAATAAATAAATACAAAATAAATAAATAAATAAATAAATAACAAAAATAAATTAATAAATATTTTTGTGGAAAATCTGATATTTTCCTCTCAGAACATTCCAGATAATAAAGAAATAAAGAAATAATAAATTATAGTTTTTTTTATATATATATATATAATAGTCTAACAATTTAATAATTGTTTTTTTTTTAATGAAATTAATGCATCACTATCTGAATAACAGTATGCTCTATCCCAATTAGTCTACAATGTTTGTTGTTTTTAGCATTAGTGTCCTTTCAATTTTGAAGTTTGAGTTTTATGGTTAAACATTTTCCTCTAATGGCTTTTCATTGTTTTGTTTTGTTTTTTCTTATAATTTATTATACTTTAGCTTGACGCAGTTCTAGTTTCACTATTGTAAGACCTGCTGATGGATAGCTCTGTAAAAATCACCAGATGTGGCTTTCAGAGTTACAAAATACCAAGGGGACACACTTAACAAGCGCCTTCTGAATGCATTTAACGCTCTTGGTCATGGCTAAAAGTGTTGGAATCGCACAGCCAGAGCAATGCTACAATGCGTTTTCTCCGCTCTCATCTTCTTTTACACTGAAAGACATGAATTTGACTGTGTATTACATTGGCTAGGTCAACTTTTACAACCCTGTACTGTCACTTCTCTATCACCTGAATAATAGCGAGCAGAGAAGTATCTGTAGAGGAAGATGGCAGTTGATTTGGTGAGCGGAGTGCTTTAAATTGCAGTGATAGGCACCGGCGTTCACATTGGGCAAATGCCATCTGTTCCCAATGATGGCCATATGGTTAGCTTTCTTTCCCAGGGTATAAAATACAAACAAATGTGTCAGAATGCAAGGGCTTTTTCCACAGACGCGCAGAGACTCGGCTAGAGGCAGCATCACAATGTGCGGGGAAGTAATTGCTATCGCCACCTTTGTGTTATGAGTTAGTTGTTGTTACTTTTCTTTTGGGGTGAGGGAATCTGTCACGGCTGAGGAAAAGGACATTTCCACTGTGTTAGTGGAAAGCAAACACTTCCTTGTCAACCTTTCACTTATTATTTTTATTTTCATTTGGAGCCCCTTAGGCTGTAACTTTTTGGGGGGGTTTAAAATGATCTAAAGCCATTCAGTAACAAGCCAGTGTTCAATGGTTTCTCCTTATGTTAGCCTGTTTCTTTGTTTATTTTGAGTGCTACTGCTAGATTTTTGAATCAAATGTGATCATTTTTAGCTTTTTACTACAGCAGCTGGAATAATCAACTCATCAATTTGTTTATATAAAATTTAAATGACTGTTAGAGATTAGACTGGAGAGGAATTTAGATCTACAGTTTATTTATTTATTTATTTATTTATTTATTTATTTATTTATCATTTACTCACCCTTCACCACCACAAACCTGTTGGATTTTTTTTTTCTATTGAACAGAAAGTAACATATTTTGAAGAAAGCTGGAAGCCCGTAATCTTTGACTTTCATAGTATTTGTTTTCATACTACAGAAGTCAACGGTTACAGGTTTCACTTGTTTCAAAATATTTTTTTTAGTGTTCAGCAGAATAAAATAACATATAAAGGTTTAGCAAAACTTGAGAGAGATTACAGTTTTTTTTCCGACTGTTTACACGTTTTTACAACAATAAATTCTTTTTTCAAAACTCTACACACAACTTTTAAAACTGCACACACAAAATGTAAAATGCCTCACATCTGCTGCAAAATGTTGATCTAAACCAAAAGCTCTTTGCTCTTTCATAGGTTCAATGTTATACAGTGACAGTAAACTGCTGAGAGGAGTAACAGGTATACTGTAAACACCAATGACATAAAGAAACAGAAAGTATTTATTAGGGCTAACAATGCTGTTGAAAACAGTAACATACAACAAAACCATAAGAATATTGGATGTAAAATATAAATAATAAAAATAAATAATAATAATAATAATAATAATAATAATAATAAATTATATATATATATATATATATATATATATATATATATATATATATATATATATATATATATATATATATATATATATATATATATATATATATATTATTATTATTATTATTATTATTATTATTTATTATTACAGGCATAGAGTTGGCCATCATACACTTTACAGAGCCAGGCTGAGAGAAATGTCTAGTGAAGTAGTTTGGCATTTACAAAAGGTAAATATGGGGGTATAGGTAGAAAACTACAAATAATGGATGGCTGGCAAACCATTTTTTTTGGGACCAGAACACCTATTTGACCTGTTTACAGGCCTGTACTACAATAAACCACTGATCAGTTAGTGATCAGTTAGGAAATGAGTCTTTCCACATTTGAGGAGTGTGTGTGACCGTGCGAACAAGTGTAGCATATTGATTGGTTGTGTTTGAAAAAGAAAAGCAAGTAGCTTCCTGATAGATTTTTTGTGCTTTAGGTGGAGAATTGTGTGTAGAGTTTTAATACTGTAAGTAAAGTTTTTTTTTTAAAGTAAAGTGTTTTATGCTGTTAAAAACTAATTTCAAGGCTGAGAAATAGCTTTTGGATTTGGAGATTTGAGGTGTAGTTTTGCATTTTAAGTGAGAGGTTTCAGAAATTGTGTGATAAGAAAGGATTTTGTATGTAAGCAGTTTGAAAAAACTGTAAACAATGCGCACATTCTCATTTTTGGATGAACTAACCCTTTAAGATTTCATCACCGTTTGTAGTCTGATGTATTCAACTGATCAGAGCAAATAATGGCAGACATGTTACTTGTTCAGATAGCTTTTTTGATGAAAATTCCTATTTGGATCACATTTTGTCGAATAAGTAAAAGCTACGCTTACTCCTCAAAAGATTCATTCATGCTAAGAAGCTACTCTCATGCTCAACCCATGTAAAGATGACCGTTCTGCAAATAACTACAACTGCACATTTCAAACCGAGATGGTGACAAAGAGGGAAAACTAACAAAAGGCAGCTTTACGTTTCGTAAACAAGTCCCCTTTATCCTGTACTCTGACTGTGGGAACGCTGCTTTTTTCTCTCCATTATTTTGCCTTTGTTTTGGTGGATAGTGTTGGAAATTAGCAGACATAATGAGGTTTTGTTTAGCATGAGGCAGGCGTAGAGCTCCTGGTGTCTGAGTTTGTAGTGTGTGTTTTGAGTTTGTGTGTGTGTGTGTGTGTTGGTGGGTGAATCACTGAAGCCTGGGAGAAGGCCGTGGCCCCACCTCACATGGCAGAGACGAGCTGAAAGGCTCATTAATCAAACTCCGAGTCACAGATGTGATGGCTTCCACACAAACTGCCAGCAGACTGTGAAAGTCACATCCAACAGAGTCAACTGTCAAGCAGCTAGGCCACCATTTCCACTCAGCCCAGCTCCTTGCTCATCCCTTTCCTCTAAAATCTTCTTCCGCACATTTATTTCCTTCCTTCCTACCTGTCTCACACCTCTTGCAATCATCAGTCGCAGTTTAATTCTTTTGGCATCTTTAACATATTACATGTTTGACTCCATTTGTACCTTTACATTTTGTAACATTTGTTCAATCTCCTTCATCATTATATTCGTTTAATAATATATATTTATACAACTTTTTTAAATGGATTATTATCCTGACATTGTTTGAGAGTCTGATCTAGACTGTTCCACAATTTCACACCACAGACAGACATAAACCAACTTTTTGAAACTGTCCTGGTTTTCAACCTCCTAAAACTTTGTTCTTCTCTTAGATGATATCCCTCTTGTCTTTCTTTAAAAAACTTTTGTATGCATTTCCGAAGTAATTTATTCCTAGCTTTGAACATAAATTGTTCTGTTTTTTTTATTATTATTTATTTAAACAAATCATTTTTAAATTTAAACAAATCATTGAACTTAAGTATCTTCAATTAAATAAATAAAGGATTTGTATGCTCCAAATACCCCACATGTTTTTTTCAGTCTAACTACTTTTTTCTCTGCATTATGCATATGTATAGTAAATTAGATTTATATGTAGTTCCCTATAATTTAACACAATAACTCATATATGGCCACAAAAGTGTGGTAAACAATATATATACATTGATTTGTTGTCCAGGATAAATCTTGCTTTATACACAATTGCTACAGTTTTGACTAATTATGACATCACATTACTTATTTGCAATTTCCAAATAATTTAATGATTCAATACAACACCAAGAAAATTAATTGCACATTCTCTTTCTATAAATTCATTAGCAATTTGTAAATCTATATTGTGGCTACTTTTTTATTTCTTAAATTACATAACCTTTATTTTACTTTTATTTAATGACAATTTGTTTACGTCAAACTACAGTTTCGATATATTAATTTCTGTTTTAATCAACTCCATAAGTTTTGGTAAATTATCCCCTGAACAATAGATACTTGTAAAATCCGCTAATAAAATAAACTTAAACAACTCTGATATCTTACACATATCATTAATGTCAATTATAAACAATATTGGACCTAAAACTGATCCTTGTGGTATGCCACAATTTACATTTAGATATCAAGATTTATGGTTGCCAATTTCTACGAACTGTTGCCTATTTTTTAACTCCATATCCAGTTCAATGCTACTCATCTAATACCATATACCTTTCTAATTTATTTACCAATATATTTTGATTTATTGTATCAAATGCCTTCTTTAAATCTATAAAAACTCCAACTACCTTCTCCTTTTTATCTATCTTATTAGTAATTTCCTCAATAATTTCTGTTAATACCAGAGATGTTGATATTTTTCTTGAAACCATATTGTTCATCAGCTAAAACACTATGCGATTTTATGAAATTATTAAGCCCGTCAACAAAGAGTTTTCCTCAAATATTTAAAAACTGAGATAGTACAGAAACTGACCTATAAATTGTAAAGTATTGTTTATCTCTAGATTTATAAAGTGAAATTACCACTGTGATTATCGAATAAATAAAAAAAATGTATTTATTTAAATTACAACTTTTTGTTTTGTTTTGTGTACACAATGAGCATGTTTACATGGACACCAATAATCCAATTTTCATACTATTAAGACAATACTCTGATTAAGTCTATTCCATGTAAACACAGATTTTTGATTAAATTAATCCGATTGAAGTCGTGATTGAACTAAACAGAAATCCAATTAAGACATGTAGAGTTTGCTGATTTTAGTCTCATTATTGAAGAGCAGTACATATATGTGAACACCTTAGTCAAACTATTACCATCTTGGAGGATTTTCACCGCATTTTGCGACAGGATCGTTTATAAACACACGGCTGTTTGACACTATACTCTGCACCTACTGAATCAGAGAAGAACCACAGACACATACACCATGAAACGCAGAGGTTTTTCTCCCATATGACATGTCGTATGAAACTTTATGATGCTCTCCCAGCAGTTCATACTAGCATCCAATATCTCGTTTGTCATGGGGGCCATGCAGGAAATGCTCCTGAATGAAAATAAAAGTGTCAAACTGCAGTTAAAGTCGACAAATTAAAAATGAAACTCCTGAAATTACAGGAAACTCCAGAGGAAAAGTGGATAGCGTGAGGACACAATGACGTTAATTCAATTATGTGCTACAACATGTAAAACGGGATCATAAAAGAATGATTCAAAAAGCAACTCATGTAAACACTTTAATCATAATATTGGCATATTCATATTGATTTGATAACTGATGTCTGTAAACGCTGTCAATAAACTTAGCTATATTGACATATTACAGTTTGTTTATTTGTTTATTTGTTTTAAACTACAACATTCTGCTTGTTTTGTTTTGTCCCGTTTTGCTTTATTGGACGCTGTTTTGGGTTTGAGAAGACTCTGAGGTCTTGCTTTGAGGATATTTCCAAGCAGATAGCCACTGTCTAAAACACAAATTGTTGGCAGTCAACTGTCATTTGTTTTGTAGAGTTTCTGTATTCGAGCCTGTCAGTTCTTCCCAAAACACCCTTGATTCCACCACACTTTTTAACTCAATCCAATTTGTTCTCTCACAACCAGTCGCCGCTCTCTCTTTCACTTAGTAAAGTGCCATTATCTCCCATAATCTATAACTCTAATCTACAGCCGTCCAAACCAACTCAATCACACCTAGCGCAGGGCTTTAATCAGACACCCGCTGCCTTCTCCACATGGTGATTGACAAAGCCACCCTGCCAGCCTGAGAGGAGGAAAATAATAATAAAATAAATAAACTGTGTGGTCCCTGGATGGAAGAGGGCCAGTGACAGGCTTCCACGCTGGGGGCCCGGTGTCAATGCACTGGCAGTCTCATCACACTGCCACCAGAACCCAGCCATTTGCATCCAGGCCAGGGACAGATAATTAGAAGGATTCCTGCCTGTCAGCATTAATCTGGGCAGCGGTGAAACGCTCTGACAAGGAAATGGAGATGGAGAGCTTTAGCTGGAGCGGATGGCGAAGGAGAGTGTGCCTTAGTAGAGGCAATATAGCTCCTTACAAATAAGAGTGATACTATTAGTGGCCTGTAACAGTAATACATTTGGACTGCACTGAATGCTGATTTGTAATGGCTGAATTTAATATACAACTGCTGAGCTGTCATAAATGAGGGTTTCAAGTAATTTGCTATGTTGTAAAAATATTATGTAATATACCAACAGTTAAAAACAATGGATAGGAATGTAATATTGAGGATGTGTCCAACCACAAAGAACACTTCATATATATAAGACCTCCTGCTAGCATGGAGCGCTCCAGTATTTTCTGAAAAAACATCATTTTCTGGAGGGGGGTGTTTCTGCACATGACGAGAGAATAAACGGGCCATGTATTGTGAGGTATTGGGCAAAACCTCCCTCAGTTGTATCTTGGTCTTCCAACATGACAATGACCCAAAGCACAAAGCCAGGAAAACCAAGGAGTGGCTCTGTAAGAAGCATATCAAGATTCTGGAATGGCCTAACCTATCTCTAGACCTAAATCCAATAGAAAATCTTTGGAAATATTTTGCTGAAACTACATCTTGCTCAGTGACAGCCCCAAAACCTGTCATATCTAGAGAATATCTGTTTTGAGGAGTGGGCCAAAATGCCTCCTGCTGTATGTGCAAACCTGGTAAAGAACTACAGGAACTGTTTGAACTTTGTAATTGTTAACAGAGGCTTCGGTACCAAATATTAAACATATTAGACTCAAGTGATCAAATACTTATCTGACACAGTAATTTACAAATAGATTATATAAAAAAATAAAATAAATCATACAATACGATTTCTGGATTTATATATTTTGATTGTGTCTCTCACAGTGGAAATGCACCTATTCTGAAAATTCTAGACCCCTTCATGATTTATATAAATATATATATATACATATATATACATACATACATTATAAAAACAAATGAAAAACAATGTATATATATATATATATATATATATATATATATATATATATATATATATATATATATATATATATATATATATATATATATATATATATATATATATATATATATATATATATATACATTAGATCTGCTCCTTCCATTTAATTTTTAAAATTTTTTAGTTGAAGACAGATTTGTATTCCATGACAATTGGCTAATGTGTATGTTGGCAATGTAATGTATGCAGTCCTGTCTATTAGTTATGTGTTGACAAGTTGTTAAATTTCTTTTCTTTGATCTCTTATTATCAGTATTGTACAACACTTTTCTGTTTCTTAAATAAATTGACTTGACTTCACTTGACTTAAAACTTCTTCAAAAAGAAACACAAAATATCCTTCAACTTTCCTAAAGGATGACTAACATTCAAAGGTAAAGTTTGCTGGAAATGTTCCAGTCATTCATTTACCCTCATGTCATTCCAATTAATCATGTAATCGTTTTTTTTTTTTTTAATCAGCGGACATAATATTGTACTTTAGTAAATACTGATAGAATAAATATTATGTTATAATATTTATAATTTATTGTTAGTAAATGCTACATCATATATTATTAACTAAAGTGATGCTGAACTATACAGTGAGCGTATAAACTGTAACAAATACTGTGGTATACTTTATTTTTTACTACAGAAAAATGTGGTTCTAGTCAATCATTTGGAAAAGCAGCAGAAGGTAGATTTTTTCAGATGAATCATCCTAAACTGCATCACAATCATTACAAGTACTGCAGAAGGCCTGGAAACACATGGACCCAAGATTCTCATAGAAATCAGTCAAGTTTGGTGGAAAGAAAATCATGGTTTGGGGTTACATTCAGTGTGGGGGCATGCAAGAGATCTGCAGAGCGGATGGCAACATCAACAGCCTAAGGTATCAAGATATGTGTACTGCCCATTACATTACAAACCACAGGAGAGGGCAAATTCTTCAGCAGGATAGCGCTCTTTCTCATACTTCAATGTCCTCATCAAAGTTTCTGAAAGCAAAGAAGGTCAAGATACTCCAAGACTGGCCAGCCCAGTCACCAGACATGAACATTATTGAGCATGGCTGGGGTAAAATGGAGGAGAAAGAGAAGATGAATCCAAAGAATCTAGATGAACTCTGGGAGTCCTGCAAGAATGCTTTCTTTGGCATTCCAGTTGACTTTATTAATAAGTTATTTGAGTGATTGCAGAGATGTATGATGCAGTCATCCAAGCTCATGGGAGTCATACACAGTATGCATTTGTTTTTCCACTGCACCATTATATTCTATACTGTACATTATTTCTGTTAAGTGACAAAACTTTTGTCTAAGCAAAGTCAGAACTTACTGTCCTAATTAAAAAACAAGCTATGATCGTATTTTATTTTGGTTAAATACGTGTAATCTAGAGGTCTCTGCCTTATATATAAGCCACTTCTGATCCTAAAACTTGGATAGGTGACAAGACTTTTGTCAGGTAGTGTAGAATCACCACAAAAAATTAATTAAAGTACTACACTGTAGTATTTACTTTAAATGACTATATATTATTTTTTACTGAGTGACAGAATATTAGTTTCTAGTTTTAAAAAATTGAGTAAAATTTAAAAATATTATCAGTGTACTCTCTATTGTCTTTTCTTCTGTGGCATCGCTGAAAAAGGGGGGAAATAAATTGAAACTGTGTGAAAGAGTTTGTGAGTGCAGTGCAGCTTTACTTCTGACATCATTGCTAACTTGTTTCGTTCTCCTGATGAGTGTAGTGTCTTGGCTTTGTGACTCGTCCCTCTATATAATGTCATAAGAGCCCTGATCAGACGTGACCCTGCCTCTCTGCTGACTTTACATGGCCTGAATGCCACTGTCTCCGAATACCTTTAGAGGAACCCAAGACTGTCAACCTGTCAATGAGACGCTGATCCTGGTGCTCCGCAGAGGTTGCTACAGATCCCCTAGAGCCCTGACTGATATAAGGGCCATGGTGCCACTCTGGCCCCTGGGCAGATGGTCAGCAAGCTCCTGAAAGCTGAGGGCACCTGGGTCTTTCATTGGCATTCAGTCGCCACGTTCAAACTCTGCCCCTCAGAGGTGGGTAAGAAGGACAGAAGGAAGGATGAAGGTTGCTCAGACGTGCTTGACGAGGAGAAGGTCTGTCACCACATCTGCCCTTCTGCAACCTCTCTGGTTGAGCTCAACACACTAATTAATAAGTGTGCGCGCAGCTAACATGACAGACAGGCCCAGATCGGCAGACTAGTAAAGGGTATATTCTTTTTAGGATACTAGCCCACAAACACATTGTGGATAATTTCACATGCCTGTTTGCTTTTTTTGTGCTTATTACTATGTATTCACACAGTTCTATGATTAGAGGAGTGATAACCACATTTAACATCTATATTCACAGTACTACACTGTAAGAAATGCTGCGTTCCTTACAATCAGTCTGTGTTGGGACAACGTGAAGGAATTAAGTTAACAAATTTTATGTTATTAGTTTTATAAATTTAAGTGGATTGCATGTAAAACAATTAAGTTGTCCCTAAATGAACTCAATAATTGTGTTGTTTCATATGAAGTACAGTCGTTTGTACAAACAGCAAATCTCATGTTTTGAGAGTACTGGAAACATAAGTAAATTCTATGGAGTGTGTATGAAACATTGTTAGCCAGCTAAGACTAACTAAATGTTTTTGTTTGCACGTCGCCAATTTTCAAAACAATCAATGATTACACATTTACAAAAAACAGCAAGATAATGATGTATTATGTATGCCAGGCCAGTATTTGGCCCTGGTGAAGCATTATCAAACTCTTGGGTAGCAACACATTGTCCAGACATTCCTTTAAAACAGTGGTACGTGGTAGTGGTACGCGGAAGAATGAAATATGTTTTGTACATGCTACACACATTTCAAAATTTATTAAAAATGATGTATATAATATGCCATAAGACATATAGCCTATATTTCTGAGGTAATCTGCCACGTTTTTTAAACTGTGCAGAGTTGTAGCTGCTTTACTGGGCCTACTACACTACTGTACTTCAATACTGCTCATTTTGGTGGTACGTGGAGAGACAATTTTTTATGAGTTGGTACTTTATGAAAAAAGATTGAGAGCCACTGCTTTAAAACACACTGCAAAAAAGTCTGTATATAAGCAGTTTTCCGAATTTTGTGGTTCATGTTTTTATTTTATTTAATTTTTCCCTGTTTATTTATGCTTTTGAATACATTATGGGACCTTGATTTTCCTTCCAACAACTTTTAATCTTGAGAAGTTTGAAAAAGGGACTTTAATTGATGTTTTAATAGTCTAAACAATTTTCTGTTATTTTACAGACTTATCTCTCTATATATTATGTCTTATCCATTATATTATTTCATACTCCTAAAATGTCAATAAAAGTCCCTTTGCTAAACTGCAAAGTTAAATTTTCAACGTCAAAAGTTGACAAAACAGAGATTGAAAAAAACAAAAACAAACCTAAAATAAATAAACGGAAAACAGGAAATACGGAAAACCGTTATTTAACTTTTTTTTTTTTTTTTACAGTGTACACCTCTCGAAAAATGTATGTACTGTGAATGTGTATGACATCCTTCTTTTCAATGATTTTTATTTTACGGTGTTTATACAGGCATCACATTAGCTATGTTTCCATCAACCTATTTTTATTGCATATGCGCATAAAAAAGCAGTTGATGGGAATGCTATAATATGCATCGATTTTGAAAGTGCGCATAAAAAACGTATGCGCATAACTGAGTTGGATGAATTTTTTATTCAATAAGAAAAGATGAGCATAAACTGCGATGGAAACACTTTTACCGCACAATTTTCAGTATGCGTATTAAAAAAGGTCATGTGATTTTGTGATAAGAGATCATGTGATGATGAAAATGTGTGTAAAAGGACAAACTAGCAGGCTGAGCACACTGTAACATATCTGAACTCTTGTTTTGTTCAATCTAAAAAGTCTTAACCGTTTCAGTATTAGTGTTATTATATTATTAACGACCTCCAGAATCAAGAGCGTCTGTGCTCCGCGTCTCATGCCTTCAAACGCCACCGCGTGTGCACTGCGTGTCAGGATTGCCTTCTGAGGCGCAAGTTATTTATGAGATGAAGAAAAGATTGACGCAGCTTCTCCTACTGCAGAAAATTCTGTTTTTACTGTTGATATTTGGCGCCAGTTAATCAGGAAGTGATGATTTTGTTCGCTTTAACTAATTGGATGGAAATGCTGCTTTATTCGCACGTCTTTTATGCGATAATCCAGTTTTGCGTATAAAGTTCATTCGCATTTTTGGATGGAAACAGCTACTGACTGTGTTTTCAGATTTATGCATTTTCAGACCCGAAAAAAAAAAAGATGTTGCCTTGTAAATGAACAAGCAAAATGCATAAAACCTTTTATTGTTACCAATATAGTTAAAAATGAAGCCATCATCCCAACGAACACTCAACAAACATCGTCATAAACTTATGTGGTTGCAGCCACACCTCTAGACCTGTAGCTTGAAGTATAGTTCCTGGCTTCTTTTCCAACTTATTTAAGTTATAAATTAATAGGTCAGTTGTGAGTTTATATCTCCAAATTCTGCTAATTATTTTTATTTTTATTTTGCAAATGTGAGCTCCTTTGGTACTTTTATTGAAATATAAGTCAGAATCATGAGATTCACCTTTATTTATATAGCACTTTTACAGTGTAGATTGTATCAAAGCAGCTTCACATAGAAGATCATAGTAAATTGAAACAGTGTTAGTTCAGTTTTCAGTGTTTAAGTTTAGTTTAGTTAAGCTCAGTTCAGTGTGGTTTAATTATCACTACTGAGAGTCCAAACACTGAAGAGCAAATCCAACGATGCGCAGTAAGAGCATCGATGTCACTGGTCTTGGATCGAATCAGTGGCCCTGCATAGTCTATGAGGGCCTCGGGATGAGTATCCCCAGGTGGAAATAGAGAATAAAGAAAATAATTGGCATAGCTGCTGTTCATAGTGTATATAAACGAGAGAAAAACCTGCGTGGGGCACATTCGTGTATCATACCGCTAAGTGATGCACTGAGTTTATGCTTTACTAAAATATAGGTCTTCAATCTAGTTTTGAACTGCGAGAGTGTGTCTGAGCCTCGGATATTATCAGGAAGGCTAGAGTTTAAGAGCCCTAAAGGAGAAGGCTCGACCTCCTTTACTCGACTTTGCTGTTCGAGGTACTTCAAGAAGCCCTGAGTTTTAAGATCTTAAAGAGCGGGTTGGATTATAGCGAGACAGAAGGTTGGTTAGATAAACAGGAGCTATATTATTTAAAGCTTTATAGGTAAGAAGCAATATTTTAAAGTCAATATGAAACTTAACAGGCAGTCAGTGTAAGGGGGATAAATTTGGGGTGATATGATCATATTTTCAAGACCTAGTTAGAACTCTGGCAGCTGCATTTTGTACTAGCTGAAGTTTGTCAATAGAGGATGCTGGGCAGCCAGCAAACAGAGCATACAGTAATCCAGCCTAGTAGTCATAAAAGCATGGACTAGCTTTTCTGCATGTGAGATGCATACTTCGTAACTTAGCAATATTTCTCAGATGAAAGAAGGCAGTTTCTGTGACAAGGGATATATGATTTTCATAATTACTTTAAGATAAGCACATAAGAACAAACACATAATAAATTGAATTACCTTATTATTCTACAAGTAGCCACCTAAAACAGCCTACTTTATTAATTTAATAAGCTGGATTGGAGTCGGAGTTTAATAAGCTGGAACAGTCACCTAATAAGCATTACTTACAATAAGAGTTTTTTCTTCTTCTTTTTTTTCTATAAATCTGCTTCGCAAAACAACCTTTCAAGTGTAAACAAAACATGACAGCCCTGTAGAAAATGGGAAATGTTATTATCACCAAACATTATGACTCTTTGTCGCTGTAATAATTACATCAAAAACAGATATAAGGCTTTATTGGTTAATTATTTGTCTTATAGAAGAGCCCAAATCTAAAACAGTATCAATGTAAAAAATAATGATTATAATGCATTAGATACATGATGTCTAGTTGTTTAAGATCTGACAGGTGCATTGTTGCCATCTTGACTGTAGATATGGATTTTCAGCATGATAGTGTGATGGTTAAGTGTATAAAACGGTTCGAGTATTCTCCAAAGCGCTCTGCTGAGGATTGTCTTGATGTGACAGGCTGCTATGTTAGCTCAAGTTGTTTTTGACAGAACACTATGAAAAGAAGACGAGAAATGCACACTGAATTCCTCTTCAGAATATTCTCAATATTAAAGTAGTTGGAATAACATTCTTTCTTTTTTTCTTTCTTTCTTTCTTTCTTTCTTTCTTTATTTCTTTCTTTCTTTCTTTCTTTCTTTCTTTCTTTCAGTAGTTTGGTTTAATTTAATTGGTGTAAAAATGGTTTAACAGGATTTTACAAGCAGAAATCTCTTACAACTTTCCAAAGCTTTTGAAAACAAACATTTATCTTAATGTTTTAAAGTATGATAAAAATGCATTTGCGTAGGACATACAGTTTAAGTCAGAATTATTAGCCCTCCAATTTATTTTCCCCCATTTTATGTTAAACTGAAAGAAGATTTTTTTTTCAGCACATTTCTAATCATAATAGTTTTAATAACTTATTTCTGATAACTGATTTATTTTATCTTTTCCATGTAGGCTGTACATAAGATTTTACCAGATACAGTATTTTTCAAGACACTTCTATACAGCTTAAAGTGACATTTAAAGGCTTAACTACAGTAGGTTTATTAGGTTAACCTGGCAGGTTAGGGTAATTAGGCAATTAGTTCTGTAGACTATTGAAAAAAATGTAACTTAAAGGGGCTAATAATTTTGACCTTAAAATGTTTATTTTTTTTTTAATAAATAATAAAAAAAAAACTGCTTTTATTCAAGCCAAAAAAAAAAAAAAAAAACTTTCTCCAGAGGAAAAAATATGATCAGACATACTGTAAAAATGTCCTTGCCCTGTTAAACATTACTATGGAAATATTTAAAAAAAGACAATAAAATTAAAGGAGGGCTGAAAATTCTGACTTTATATATGCAATTCTGACTGTATACTGTATATATACACATTTCTCCAGTAATTTATATGTCAAATACTATAGTATGTCAAAATTATAAAAGTAATTATTTATAATAAATAAACCAAATGTATTTTATTGGCAGAAAATATTTTACATTTAGTTTTATGCCATTCTATGACATTACATAGTATATCCGACTACATGTAATTGTACAGTGAATGGTTTTCTGTTGTTTATTTATTTATTTATTTATTTATTTATTGTTTTAATTAAAGTAAGGAAACATATGCGTCATTCCCTAAGTGTTTCAATGAAGAAAGTCAGAAAAAAGTAAGCAGAGGCATTGGTTTTCCAAACTGTGTTGCTTATAGAATGAGCATACACTACCTGACAAAAGTCATGTTGCCTATACAAGTTTTAGGAACAACAAAAATATAACTTGACTTTTAGTTGATCATTTGGTATCAGAAGTGGATAATATGAAAGGCCTCTAGATTACTCTTATTTTACCAAAATAAAATATGATCATGTCTTGATTTTTAATTATTTAATTTGAACAGTAAGGTCTGCTTTTGTTTGTACAACAGTCTTGTCACTTAACATAAATAATGTACAGTATAGAATACAAAGTAATGCTGCAGTGGAAAAAGAATGCATATTGTGTATGAATCCCGTGAGCTTGGAGGACTGCATTCATAAATCTCTGCAATGATTCAGCTGTCTTGCAGGACTCCCAGAGTTCATCAAGATTCTTTGGATTCATCTTCATTGACTCCTCCTTTTTCTTACCCCAGACAAGCTCAATAATGTTCATGTATGGTGACTGGGCTGGCCTATCCTGGAGAGCTTTGACCTTCTTTGTTTTCAGGAACTTTAATGTGGAGGTTGAAGTATGAAAAGGAGCGCTATCCTGCTGAACAATCTGCCCTCTCCTGTGGTTTTTACTGAAATGGGCAGGACAAATGTCTTGATACCTCAGACTGTTGATGTTGACATCCGCTCTGCAGACCTTTCACACACCCCCAAACTGAATGTAACCCCAAACCATGATTTTACCTTTACCAAACTTGACTGATTTCTCTTAGAATCTGGGTCCATGCATATTCCAATAGGTCTTCTGTAGTATTTGTGATGATTGGGATGCAGTTCATTGAATGATTCATTGGAAAAATCTACCACTGCCAATTTTATAAATGATCGACTAGAAGTCGAGTTATTATTTGTTGCTCTTACAACTGGGATCCACAACAAGACTTTTGTCAGACAGTGTACAGTAAGTTCCATCTGAACTCTAGTAGTTTTTCAAAGTCGATAAGTATTTTGTATCCTTGAAAAAACAATATTCAGTTAAAATATAGTGTATCAGATAAAAAAAGTGACGTTCTATGTGTGTTACATTTCAAATCTAATCCCAAAGGGAGTTGCACTAGGACTCACACCAAGCAGTCAAACCGTGTGAAAACAGATTTGTATCTATGTGTATCTTTGAACCAATGCCTTTGTTGGCCAAGACGATTTCCCCCTCTGACAATATACGTCACATCTATTTGTATCTCTGCTTCGTCATAACCACCATACATGATTTGTTCAGTAAAGCCAAGCTTGACTAATCTTGACGTCTTTAAATTGATGTCCAGATTGGCTGGGGGCAGATTCCTCAAACCTAGTTATTCCTCAGAGGCATCTTCGCTCTTTATTCCTTACTGTATGTCTCATCTACCAGCAACCATCTATAGAAGTGCGACTGTTTGTTGCAATTTGTGTGATACCCAGTGACAATGTTATGAAAGGCCATTTAGAGATGAATGATGCTCCTTGTCACTCCCCTAGTCTCTCCTTCTCTATCTCTCTCTGCCATCCTCTCATTCATCTCTTGTCTCTTTTGAACTTGGCCGCTCTTGCTGGAAGGGGAGCAGATCTAATCAGAGAGTGGGTGCCTGGATTGGGGGCATCCGTGTTGGCTCTGCGCTGACCCGATGCTTTCTCAGGCAATCCGTCATTCAACGCTGCCCGTCCAGGCCCTCCTCTCAACCGCACGCACAATCCAGAGCTCAATGTCAGGCCATGGACTACTTGACGGAGTGAGCCGATTGAAGACTTTTCTCTCCTTCCTGGAAACCCGACCACATGCTGGCTTCATGCCCGCAGCTGCTCGTCCTCTCCTGGTTTGAGAGAGGTCAAAATCCACGTTGTTTCAGACCAGCCCGCCTCTCTTCAGGTTGCCGACCCCGGCGGTGAACATCAACCGTCTGCATTGGAAAAAGCAGTAAGAGGGCATGAGCAAAGACAACAGCTTCCTGTACTTCTGGCTGGCAGTGTCTTAGGCTGTTGGTTTGATTGCTTGCTCCGAAACACAACTTGGAGTGGTTCTGTTCTTCTCCCACTGCTCCCGTTCATGATGTTAAAATGTTAGTTCACCAAAAAAAAAGTAAAAATAAAACAAAAATTCTGTTATTAATCTCTCACCCTTAAGTATTTCCAATCACTTTAGACCTTTGTTCATCTTTGAAACACAAACTGAGATATTTAAGATGAAATCCAAGAGCTATCATCCTCCATAAACAGCAATAGACCTGAGATGTTCAAAACATCCACTGATTCCACTGGAATCATACAAAGCTCCAATAACAAATTTATACCCTCCCCCCAAAAAATACCCTGTAAAAACAACTTTGCTTACCAATATCTCTCATATATCAAGTCAGAGTGCATGTTTACTGTGAGCATTAATTATACTTGCATTTTGTACTGCTAACTTTAATGACATCATGCCCATATTAGACAAGATATGGGTGAACAAATTAGTATTAACAGTTTTTTGGCACACAAAAGTGTTGTTGCAACTTCCTATGATTGCAGTTGAACCATTGCCGTCCAAAGCCACGCCCCCTATAAAACACAAGGGTTAAAGATGACAGCACCCTCTCTCATGTGTTGAGCTAAAGCTTGGCCTGCGGCATGCAGGAATTACACTCACTATTACACGCATTTCTAAGCCAAACTTACATGCTTTTTCCGACCGAATATTCAGAGTAGCGGTAGACAATATAGGGAGCTCATCACATGTTGTCATTGTTCAGAAATGACCCAATGTGAATATAAAACCGTCTTCAGCTCAGTAAAGCAGGCTAGGCAGAATAGTGCTATGAAAGCGCTGATGTTCTGTTGTTAAACTAAATGAAATCTACATTATCGATGATGTAAAAGGCCCTTATGAAACTGAAAATAGTCACATCAGTCTTTCACCGGGAAATTTCAGTGGCTAAACAACACTTCAGTGCATATAACCCATTCATAACAACCTAATCTACATCAGATCTGCGTGACAAAAATATTTTTAAAACATAGTATTACCTGTCTAAGAGAAATACTTCAGCCATGGTGTCGTCCATCCTCCAGCATATAAAAGTAACTCCAATATTGATTTAAGATTTAAAAGTTTCGATTCAGCATGTTTTTACTGCTCTTTCTCTCTCTCTCTCGTGAGCTTGCAGCACGTGTATGCACAAATGGCAGAGCTGCGTACAAACAGGTGCGCAGTAGCTCAAATCTGCATTTGCTGACAGACAGTTTGGGCTACTTATCAGAATCATGGGAGATGTCGGCCTGACTCTATTTTAGTTTGATGAACATTTTTTAGTTTTATGCCTTACCCAGAATATAAAAATACACAACAATACTTTTAGATCATTTACTTCAACCAGTACTATTGGAATGTGAAGAGACTTTCAACCAGCACAACAGAAATGTTTCTGAAGACAATCAACTACTGCACCTTTAAATAAACAAGAGCATATCAATATGGTATTCCTATTGGGTTTCAGCATGAGTACTAATAAGTGGATCAATGCTTTTTATTATATTTTAAAGTAAATAACACTTAAATTGAACCCTGTTCTTCATAAAAACGTGATCATATCATCCATTTTGAAAACGTACCCCTATAAACATTTCTGGAGAGCGCCAAATACGTCCCAGGCTCTACGTTTTTTTGGGGAATGTTTTTTTTTTGCAGTTTTTGTTTTTGTGAATTAACCAGAGGCTGCTGTGTATGTTTTTTGAGATCTCAAATTTTCCTTCACCAGAGGCTGCCGTTAACTGACTGAATGACTGAATGACCAATCGACTGACCCACCCTCCTCTGTCCCTAAACCCAACTAATAGGATTTTCAAGTGCACTAATTGACCCACCTACCCTTTCCTAAAAACTTAACTGACAGTTTTCAAAAGCAATCAAAAAAAAGAAAAGTTCCGTCTGTTTTTTATCACATTTTCAGATTTTACCACATTCTCACCCTGGTATTTACTTGTTTATTTTATTTTTTGTATTCTATTTTTATCTGACCAACTCTCTGTAACTGTTTTTCACTGGAGTCGAACCCTATCATTGTGGTCAACTCCTCTCTGCATCTCAAGTCCACCGACATGCATACACGGTTAGCCACTAGACAAACTGGTAACAGTGGGAAAGCCATCCATGTGGAGATAAGCGGTTTGCTGGTAAGCGAGAAAATTAAAGTCATCATACCGCCGCATAGCATTCATTTTAAACATGAAATCCAGCCATACGTACTTCTGGCTACTTAATTTGCAATATCCAGAAACATATATAGGGCTACATCTTCAGAATGGGCCTATGTTGATATCATTGCACAATGCTGTGTGGAGTACTATTACTTTTATGTCATTTTAGTGGGGGTTGAATTATTTCAACCTCATTTGAAGGTTTCTTCATTTTTGTGCTCTGCAAAGAGAGTCTTGTGAGTTTGTAGTGACATTAGGTTAAATAAATGATGACAGAAATTCTATTTCTGAGGTAACTACGTATTTAACTCATAGGTTGGCACTTTAGCTAGCCTAGGTGTGAACAATAAGAGACAATTTCTGTCGACAAGAGGCACTGAGAAACAAATGATAGGCCTTCAATAACAGGCAAGCATTACATCATCAAGTTCCACAAGACTGCATTCATGCCAATTAGGATCCGTACAAAAAAAACATGTTACCAGATTTAAAAAGCAGCTATTTGTGTTTATTTTACATGAAAACGATACGTGTGAGCTTTTGTTTAAAACCAAATCTCATACACTTCTCATATTGCTTGTTTTTCATGATGAGATCTATTTCCTCCACTGGAATGCAAAACAGAAGTGAAATTTCATATCATTTGCACCGCAGCTGACAAACTAACACTCCCTTCCTAGTTTACAAAAGCAGTTATCCTCATGGGACGAGCACATCACCGCAGTAGAAGAGACGGCACGTTTGTTTAAAGCAGACGCCCAATAAAACGGACCAGCTTAGTAGCGAGCAAACGTCGGTTTAGTTTTAGCCTTTCATTGGCGTTGGATATCAGTGACAGCCCCGATCAAAGAACGGCATCACAAATGAAGCTGTCAAAATGGCTGGCAGCTGAGTCAGGCAGCGAAAGGGGGGGAACAGAAAGAGAGATTTTCATTTGCTTTCAAACGCATCATGACCGCGATGGAGTCTTCATAAACAGACAAAAAAGATGGCTAAAACGTGTTAGCGCAGCGCGACACGATGAATTATAAATGCGCGCGGAGGATTATAAAAACAATGAGCGAAGGCAGCGGAATCCCTCAACCTCGGGCAGATAGACTAATTAACACTTTCGACATGAATGTATGATCTCATTATAGCTCTCGTGCTTACATAATGTGCCATTGCACCATTGTTGCAAGTGTGGAGGAAGCTTAACGCCATTTAGAACGTCTGTTGTTTAGAGTTAAGGTTTAGTTACGTAAACATTTACGCAACTCGAAAAAGTCGTGCTGGCATGCATATTCCAAGCTTTCGCTATGGGTTGTTCTTCAGCTAATTTTCTGATAATGGCCAATTATCTGCTCTTTTTTCACTAATTAGAAGATAAATATCATCAATCATTGTCTATTAATGTTGATGAGCCGCTTGCATGAAATGAACGTTTAAATGCCTAATGAGTGTGCCCTTTTCCTCTATTCGGATTATTCGCAACACGCACAAAGTGCGCATGGTTAGACGCTTCTGTTGTGCAGTAATTCTTGTACTTGATGGTCAAGACATGTCTCTATGACAGAGTTTCTCTCCACATGTAAAAAGAAAGTGAATTAAGTCATCTCCTTTAAGAAAAAAGGAAGAAAGAAAGGCTTGAAGTGAGGCCTATACATTCCCTGCTGCTATCCTCCTCCAGGCTGCACCTCCTCCTCTATTTCTCCCTCTTTCTGTCTGTCTAGTTCTCTCCCTCGCTGTCTCTCGGTGAATGTGTGGGAATTACAAGGCGCGCTCCTTTTTAGCCCCTCGCCGAATGAATCAGCTTGGATTTCTAAGGCTGTAGAAGTGTCCCATTGTTATGATGTCACCGCAGCTCAAGAAGGATGACCTCTGGACCCTATGGATTCATGGCTGTTTGGTCGCCCCCATTTCTGACAAGTATAGCTGCCTTTGTCCTCCCACTAGGGGGTATCCAAGCCGTTCGGAATAGATTTCGAAGGACTCGCGGCTTAAGACATGCAACTTTGTGTGTCGCCGTTGTCTCTCGATTTTTTGCGGTACCTCTTGACTCGGGCTTCGTTTCGCTCGTCCTTCCTTTCACTCTGTCAGTCTCTCTGGCTTTTTTTCCTATTTTCCATCTGTCCGTCTCTGTCTCTATCTCCCCCCGTGTAGTGCTTTTCATTTCGCTATTGCTAAGGAAATAGTGAATACCGCCAGATGTCGCAAATACATCATCATAAGGTGGAGGACTGGTGAAAATAAATCAAGACACGTATGCGGTGGGGGATGTGAGATCGGTGCTGAGACTGAGTGTGATTGTGTGTGTGTGTGTGTGTGTGTTTGGGTAACAGAGAAAGGGAGAGAGCGAGGGCAGTAGAGGTCATTGGATTGTCCCTCAGATGTTTGATATTTTATGTATGGGAAAAGCGAGAGCGGATATGACAGAAGATGCAATACGCCAGCTCAGCAGTCCTAAAAAGAGGAAAATGCAGCACTGAGGTCCAGTACCTTTAAAGCCTTCCAGATCTACCTGACCAAAGGTGTTACGAATCCCAAACGCAACGCTAATCACATCTCCTTCCAACTAACACGCATTCCTGCTGAAATGACTAAGTGAAATGGGCTGTGAGAAAGGCTTTGTTTGCATATGAAGGAGAACGAGGCAGACGCGCTCTCAGATCCACGCTGAGTCGAGCGAAAGAAGGAGATTCCCCAGGGTGGCGCTATCCCAACAACGCTTATCCTGCGGGGGGAAAAGTTTACAGCCAACCCTGCCGTTTGTAGTGCCACTACAGAGGCTGTGACAGTCTGCATAAAATGGGCCGGATCTGAGCAGATGCCTCCAACTGAACACAAAAAAAGGAGAAAAAGACGCCTACAGAAGCGCGATTGAACGAACGCAATCGAGACATCAGAGCGAAGCCCTCTAAATACCTTATTTATGCAGCCTCTTTGTATCCGTGACAACAAGAAAACAAAACGACACATCAGCATAATGCCTCCTCTTATCATATGGAGGCTTGTCTTGTTTTTTACACCTCCTCTTTACCTTCCCACATCACAAATATGGTCTGTTTCCCCCCTTTCAGTTCCTCAAAGATGGATAGCCCTGATCAGGCTTTGATATACTAAAATGACACCCTCCGTCTTCCATCAGCCCTGCGGCTGACCATCTCCAGCTCACCCCACCAGATACTAGACAACATTTTCTCTCGAGTGCTCTCACAGCCGGCAGGTAAAAGGAAGAGGGCTAATTCCGGGCTCTTTTGAACTCCTCGTAGTGCCTTCTCTATTTTTGGCCATCAGAGAAAATTGTTGAGTGCTTCAAATAGATCTCAGAACAAAGTGTAAATGAATGTGTGGTGTATATTCCCGGCATTACTTCAGCCGTGGATTCGTGACATTGGCCGATAGACAATTAGATTAGTCGCAATGGAAACGGCGGAGAGCCTTTGTTTCACTTGAGCTCGCTAGACGCCATATTGACGAGCCCTTTTCTCTCTGCTTAGGGGGTGGAGTCCACTCAGCTGTCAATCAAAGAGACAGAAGAGAATAGCTGTGATCTGTCACATCGTTGAAACTAAACCCATATGCTAATTTGCCCTTGAATATCTATTTCGACATTCTCAATACGCTGGAGAACGAGCAGAGGTAACTGAATATCTTCAAAATAGGTTGGGGTTTACCTCTAAACCGCGTGCTTTTGGAAAAGCTTATTGGGCTCAAACATAGTAATTGTGTTGGAATGGCTTTTATTGACACTTGACGTCCCCATGTCTTAACAAAGAGACTTAAATGAAACAACGCATACAAAGAGCAAGGAATCAAATCCTTGGCCTTCTACTGTGCTTATAAATAGGTATGGAACCTTGAACATTTATTCAGGATGCTACTGTAGAGCATGCGTGGAAATGTGTTGTGAATACAATGTTGTTTATTAAGTTAGCTCGATTTGTTCTCCTAGTTTTGTTGTAGCCTCCGCTTGGAGGTACAAAAATATAAAAAGTGTGAAAATGCTGTAATTACAGTTTACATTTATAATATGGCGATAAAGGTTATATTCTGCGTGCCCCCCAAAAAGAACCTTAAGGTACGAAACGCAGGGAGTATACTCGGCAGGAGCAGTGTAAATTATTTTTCATTGCATTACCAAGTGTGTCTGATTTCTTTAAATGTAATTTTTATATCAGAGAAAAAAAAATCCTATTAGAGATGTAACCGTATTACGTCCTATGGGAGTATGTGACATTTGATATGAAATTATGAAATCTATAATACAGAGTCCTCTGTGTGTTCCTTCTAATGTTCTATGGAATGCACAGGTTTTTTTCCTGCGTTATTATCTTATAATAATGCACTTGCATTATTGAGTGTGCGTATTGATTTTAGAACTAAAACCATTTATGCTTGGGGTAAATGTTATTATTTTAATATCAGGGCCCTGCTAATTTGATTTTTTCGATATATTTCACACTGAATGCTACAGGGGCTTTCTTTCCTCTCCTTTTAAAGTTCACACCAGTGTAGATACAATATTGTCCAAAAAAATCAAGTCTCTCATCCATCTGTGATGGGGCTAGGATATTATATTACTATTAATTGTCTCAAGTTTTGTTGAAGAGATTTTAAAAAAGTAAGATTTGTTGAAAAAAAAAAACATTAAAAGTGTAGATACTATAAAACATGACATGATCTAAAAACCATAACAGCAAATATTTGTATGATATACATATGACAAAAGTGTTGTTATTGATCCCGGTTGTAAGAGCAACAAATATTAACTTGACTTCTAGTTTATAATTTAAAAAAGTGTCTGAAGTTAGATTTTTCAGATGGATCATCTGTTAAACTGCATCTCAATCATCACAAATACTGCAGAGGACCTATTGGTACCATCATGGATTCTCACAGAAATCAGTCAAGTTTGGTCAAAGAAAAATCCTTGTCGGGGTTACATTCAGTATGGTGGTGTGCGAGAGATCTGAAGAGTGGATGGTAACATCAACAGCCTGAGGTATAAACCACAGAAGAGGACAAATTTGTCAACAGGATAGCGCTCCTCATACTTCAGCCTCCACATCAAAGTTCCTGAAAGCAAAGAAGGTAAATGTGCTCCAGGATTGGCCAGCCGCGTGGTCAGACATGAACATTATTGACCATGGCTGGGGTAAGATGTAGGGACGGCATTAAAGATTAATCCAAAGAATCTTGATAAACTCGGGGAGTCCTGCAAGAACACTTTCTTTGCCATTCCAGATGACTTCATTAATAAGTTATTTGAGTCATGGCAGAGATGTATAAATCATCAAATATCAATGCATCATCATATTTTATTTTGGTACAAAAAACGTAACTCAATTTTTTTCTTTTGCTAATTTTAATTGCCACAAATATATTAAATAGCTAAACAAAAGTAATGTTAAAGTAATACATCAGGTCATATGAAGCGAAACGACCAGTCTGTAAGCAACTGAACATTATTCATTCATTTGCCTTCATTGCCTTCGCCACAGCAGAATGAACCACCAACTTATCCAGCGTATGTTTTACACAGCGGATGCCCTTCCAGCTGCAACCCGGGTCTGGGAAACATCCATACACACTCACATGCACATTCATACACATTCAATTCCCCTATATCGCATGTGTTTGGACTGTGGGGGAAACCGGAGCACCCGGAGAAACCCACATCGGGTGAACATGCGGACTCCACACAGAAATGCTAACTGACCCAGCCAAGACTAGAACCAGCAACCTTCTTGCTGTGAGGCAACAGAGCTAACCACTGAGCCACCATGTCACCCTCATTTGAACATTATTTACATCTTTACATCATTTACATCTTTTGACGTCTATACATATATCACCAAGAGCCATGGTTATAAATTTTGTATATATGTTTTATATGCTGTCTGTATTTGTATTTGTATTTTAACCCTCTATGTGCCAGTAGTCGTTGACTTGCATTTTATGAACCACCAAAGACCAGTTTGACCAAGGACAGTTTGAACTAAAAAACATGTTCTATTAAAGAGGAGGGAAAAAATCAGCCTGAGGGTAAAAGATGTAGCAACGCATCTTTGGGCAAACTTTCCAATAAATGACGCATATTTATTCAAGATAAAGATAAGCCAAATTCAATCCCACTTCCCAAGTCTCCCTCTCTCTCTCACTCACTCTCACTCTCTCTAACAGGACCTTCTTTTGACCCAGCGAGGCTCCTGTAGGCTGTCAGTCCAGCTGCTCACCGGGCCCTAATTATTTGCTATTTTGTGTGTGAGAGTGTAAGTGTGTGTGTCTCCTCTCCTCATCCCAAAGGCACAACAGGCCTCTGGATGCCCCCTCAGTCTCCGGCAGGCAGCAGCCTCATCCAGGTGCCAGCAATGAAACTTTAATACCTTATTTAAATATGGAGTGAATTAGTCTTTGAGAGGCAGCGAGTCGGGCAGCTGTGGAGGGTGTGCTGGTCAGGCTGGCGCTCGGGGAGGCCAGAGGTGCGCGCTTGCTGCCATGAGGGAGAATAGCAATAGGCTGATGCATGGCTAAAAAATACCAAGAGTCAATCTGATATCCCAGAATTCCACTGCTAACAATGTAGGCTTAATGAGATTAGGATTGCAAGCGAGATAAGGTGTGTGCGTGTGTGTGTGGCACACATATTCAGTATAGCGGCATGGGGCAATCTTAATGTTTGTTAGCCTGTTATTAGTTATGTTTGTTGAGGCAATACCTGTAATGTACTTGTTAAGGCAAGCACACTGCTTAGGTTACTTAGGGTAAGAGATTTGGACAAGCTATCAAGTATTAAACTTTTAAATGTATCCTTTACTTTTGTTGGCTATGGAAATAAATAATACTTCAAATATGTACAGAGAGTACAAAAAGTGACGTAATGGCTGATTTGCAGCTGATATAAATAAATAAAAAGTAAAATATTAATACAGTGCTTAGCATAAATGAGTACACCTCATTTTGAAAAAGAATATTTTTATTAATTTCTCAGTGAATAGGCAATATGTTTTGGTACAAAACTGATTCATTAAAGATATATATTTATTAAAGTAATATTTTTAGTCTCCAAAGACTTTTAAAAATTGAAAGATAATACAATTAAATTAAAGCAAAATATTGCACAAATAATTGCAACCTACAAAGTTTTAACAAAAATTTTTTTTCTTCTCTTGATTTTTCCTCCTTTTTAAAAAAATTGTATTTAATTCATCAATCAATCAATAAATGAATTCAAATACAATGAATAAAAATGGAAAATTAAACATTACTATTACTAAATAAACTGTTCTTCTTCGGCCTTGGCCCCATATGGTTGCCGGGTCGGCTCTTTGGAACAAGTCCTCCATTTAGACTTGTCCATATGATAACGACTTTTTTTACACATGCCGGCCGGCCTTTCACCCTCATACACTCATACTCTACGGACAATTTAGCCTACCCAATTCACCTGCAACGGAAACCGGAGCACCCGGAGGAAACCCACGCAAACACAGGGAGAACATGCAAACTCCTTACAGAAATGCTAAATGAGCCGAGGTTTGAACCAGCGACCATGTGACCTTCTTGCTGTGAGGCGACAGCACTACCTACTGCGCCACTGCTTTGCCCCACTATTGCTGAATAAACATATTATTAAAATAAAATAAATGTACAATTTACAGTTTTTCTCAGTCGTTTTAGTGCATTTCTCACAACTCTAGTGCATTTCTGCACAACATTTAATGCGTTTCTCAAAACAATTAGTACAAACTGCAAAAACCTAGTTGATAACCTGCAACAGCGCGTCACATGCTCAAAATGGATAGTTCATTCCTCAAAAGAAAGTATTCATGTCAATCAAACCGTCAGGGTCATCAAAATGAAAAGTCCTGACACCATTGTCTATGAACAAGATAGTCAAATGGCTTTATCTTGTGTTCATTATGAAGGTTTACTCTCTACATTTTTTCCATGCAAAAAAGTCAGATTTTGGTAACACTTCCTGAAAATGCTCAAGACAGCACTATATACTATTTGCACAGCCATTTGAAAACTCCAATAAAGTTAGACATCACTGCATTTAGTGAGGTATCTGAGTACAAGACACTAAATATGTATGTTTCACATTTTTACTGCATTTGCTTTTTACAATCCTAATTTATTCACAGAATTGTGCAAAAGAATAAATACACCCTTATTTACAACAAACATAAGCTTCCTTTGGGTTGAACTGTGCACAACTGTAAACAATATTGCAGTACATATTGGAACTGAACCTGCAACATACACAGGTCTGTAAATCATTTATCAAATTGTTCAATTTTTAAGACATTTTCAGGAAAATAAAAAGATTTAACACTTTTTATAAAATTAGCTTGACAGATTTTGACAACTAGTTCAACATCTTTGTATGTAACGACTAAAGTGATGAAATGAGGACTATAAGTTTTAAATGGAATGACTATTCAGCATCCACAAGTTTAGTTAATTTGGACTGACATGACATAAGCAAATGATAATGTTATACATAGCAGAGAGTTTAATGAAAGCAATTGATGCATGTCCGAAAGCATTTGCAATTTGATGGAAGGAATGAGAAACTGCTACTATGATGTGCACAAATGACTAATTGTTTTGAGAAATGCATTAACTGTTGTGCAAATGTAAATAGTGTTGTGAGAAATGCACCCAAGCCACTGAGAAAAATTGTAAAATAATTCAATTTAAATAAATTAATTAATATAAAATATTGCTTTAAAAAGTACTATTAAGGTTACTTTTTTTACTGATAGCACCTCTTATAATCTCACAATTTATAGTGACTCTGAACGTCAAAATTCTTTTGTTGTCTTATGTAGTAGTATTATGCAATGGCCAAAAATTCGTGGTATGGGTCAAAATTATCGAAATAATTTTTTTTTAATGATAATTTAAATTAAAATGTATTTTTCTAGTATGCAAAAAATCATTAGAATAATATACAGTTGAAGTCAGAATTAGCTAAAAGTAGCAAAAGAGTATTGCTAAAAGTAGCAAAAGAGTATTGCGCCACGCCTTGCGCCACATTGCACCGGGTGTATGATAGGGCCCTAATTCTGTCATTCCGAGTTCATAATAGTCCAAAAGGTGATGATAAACATGGCAGATAAACACTGTTCGTGATTCAGGTTGCTGAAACAATTTGCTACTGTGTTTTGTCGGGCTTCTCCATTGTTTTGCATTTGTCCTTTTCTTTTCTGAAAACATCAGATGTCAAAGATACTTTAATAAACACACACGTTATTATCGTCAGCTAAAGAAGTTGATTGTATCAAATATAGATCAGATCGCAAGCTCCCTGGAGAATTCGGCTTTGTGGCTGTCAAGACAACGACAAGGTTTGTTTGAGCTCGGGTCATCCATGGCTCGTTATTTAATGCATATAGAATTGCAATGTAATGTCTCGGCTGTGTATTTAAAACATGGGGGTTCCATTGTTTTTATTCTGGCTAGCTCCACAAGCTTGTGACATATCTCTGTAACTAATTCAGCTGCGCGTGTAGTTCCACTTTTTTGTACCCTGAAAAAGTGGTACGGTAGGGTTCGGTACACCTTTTGACAGTGGAAACGGCCATGAAAGCTTACCCAACTGAACCATACCGTACAACTTAGTGAAAACGGGCCATTTAGAAAGTAATTTTGCCATTCCGAGTTCATAATAGTCCAAAAGGTGTTCATAATAATCAAACATGGCAGTTTGTTCATGTTTAAGGTTGCTAAAAGAATCATTTGCTCTGTTTTTTCAGGCTTCTCTTTTGTTTTTTTCGCGCTTCACTCTCGCGTTTGAATGTCAGAAGCACTTCAACAATCACATGTTGTTGTCATGAGCTCAAAAAGTTTATTTTAAATATAGACGTGCACATGAGGTCTCTGGTTTAACCGGGGCCCTAAGCAACTGCTTACTTTGCTTATTGGTTAAGTCTGCTCGTGATCTCAGACAGGTTTTGCCCTATACTAGCAAAGTATACATCAATGAAAAGCTTTTATACATTAATTTATTCAGCTTTCATGTGATTTATGCATTTCAGTTTCCAAGAATATTGACACTTATGGTTTTGTGGTCCAAATAAAGTAAAAATGCATCAAAAACTATCAACATTACTATTATTTATAGTATAGCATAACTATTTAACCATGGTCTCGGACATGGTTTAACCAAACTGCCGAAATAAACACCCTATTTAAAAATGCATTGATTATATACTTGTCTTGCATATTGTGACACTGTCTTGCTTGCTATGGTGAAGCAACAGATTAGCTCTACAAATCAGATCAAATATTGCATGTAAATGAGCCAGATGTTTGTGTGAAGATCAGAAATAGTTCAGCAGTTATCCGGTTTATATAATGACCGATCTTTTGAGTTCAGCTTATGAGCGCGTGTAAACAGAAGCCTCTCCCCGTCTGACTCATGCAGATTTGCAGATTATCCTTGGACTAAGAGCAGATCTCTTCAGGACCCTTTCATTTGAACTGGAAGTTAAAAGGGGCCTCATTAAATGTTTGATCCATATATTTTGCATATCTTGTCAGCATTAATTACTTTGTATTAAAGTTCACCTTTAAAGAGACCAGAATGAAGGACGTTGAAGGTTCAAGCAAAAGATTATCATGCAGGATGGCGCAGATCATTTTTGACCTCTTTTACAATGAGAGACCCAAACTTCTTTCATGTCTCTGATGTATAAGTCATGTTGACTTTTGTGATTGCGGTTTGAAGCTGCTGTAAGCAATTTTTTGGAATGCTGCACATAAAATGTCTTTACTATCTGACAGATATTTGCGTCTAGGAATTTTCACTCCTTTTTGTGACAGCTTTAGACTCCGTAAACTGCAATAAAAGCAATCTAACTGCAGTTGATGCTTTCCAGCCAATAGAAAAGCTTTAAAAAGTTTGGAAATTAGCTGAAATTGGAAAAATGAGGATAGATGATGATGATGGATAGTAAAGCCCACAGTGTATTCTTTTCAAAGATACATGAACTGTGAATGTAGACTAAATTATTAAGCATCTGTTACTGTTTTAGTTTGGTAAGGTTAATTTTGAGAAAGTGCCTCTGATGGTGAGGGAGAGAAAGACACTGATATAGCTAAACATTTTGTAGAAATCTCATTTTGCGTGCTATCTTCATCAAATGTAAAAAATAAACTCATGAGACACTTGGCTTTCAAGGCATTTTTTTTCTAGGTTAATCCAGTAACATTTATCTGTTTGTTTATGGAATAACAAATATTGAACACAGTACAATTTTTCTTTCTCAAGACTTTTTAAAGTATAGCTTTTTATATTTTTAGCATAATATTTTCTGCCATAGACCATAGTTAGCTGAGATTGTCTTTTTTCTAATGATACCTTATTGTTGTGTGTAGCTCACTAAGGTCAAAACTGTGACTGTTTAAATTTAAGTAGGTGAGTGCTGGCTACTAAATTATTATTTAAATTAAAATAAATTATGAATTAAATGGCAGGCATAAACAATAATGCTATCCCTTATCTTTTTTATTATCTAATTTATCAAAACAGACTACCAGTGATCCATCATCAGGAAAATTCACTTTCACTTATGACTACAAATCTGTCAACATATGGACTACAATCCCATCATGCACCACACACTCACACCTGTTCTGGTTTTCCTGCTAATTGCTTACACAGTTAAAGCTGTTCAGAATGTATTACATGGATCCTAAAAGCAGCACAAACACACATACACACACACCAGTTGCTGAGTCTTGTTAAACTGTACTGTAAACATTACAACGCTTTTACTTTGTCTTGTCTTGTCTTGTCGTGTTTGATCCTCGGTTTGTTTTATTGTTTATTCCTGTCTGCTGCCTGCCTTTAGAACATCCGTTTTATTTTTTTATTATTTTATTTTAGACCCTCCGTGGATTACCTGTATGTACTGTTTGACCCTGTTGACCGTTGCTTGCCTGATCATTACTCTTGATCAGGGATGTCAAACTCAATTCCTGGAGGGCCGTAGCCCTGCACAGTTTTGTTCCAACCCTGATTAAACTTCCCTGATCAAACTAAATGAGTCCTTCAGGCTTGTTTGAAACCTACAGGTACAGGTGTTGGAGCAGGGTTGGAACTAAACTGTGCAGGGTTGCGGCCCTCCAGGAATTGAGTTTGACATCCCTGCTCTTAATATACCTGCATGTGGATCTACAGCTCCTTTAAATGACACCGATTTATTATCAGATGACCTAATGGATCTTTTTCACAAGATTATGTCACGTTTAACGGTCATTACCTTAAATACTTAAAAGTTTTTAATATTTTGATTTAAAAAAAATGTATGAAAGTTTATATGCATTTATGTATGCATAATGTCATCTTTGCGTCAAATTACAAAAAACAAATCATCCCTTATGCGAGGTGTTTCTAATGCAGTGTCTATGTGGCTGAGAGTAAATTTGACGTTATTCTCTTATCTGACTGCCATCATCTCACACATTTCTTTTTCTTGTTTTTGAAAGTCTTGATAACACCATCGTGGCATTTTTCTTTTATTATTTTAGCAAATTGAATTGTAAAAAAATATTTGCTGTATTCACTCATTCACTGTGTTCTAAGTTTACCCAACTACGCCTTCCGCTACTGAAAATCGTAGGGTCTATAGCCATAATCTTATGCCAGGAAGAACCAAAAAGGTGTTTTTTTTCACAGTGATGCCCAAGCATCTAGATTTAGATCAGGTGCAGATTCAAGCTGAGAATGCATGAAATGTTTTTAATGTGCACACTTAACCCCGCCCTTAACCCCACTTCTTGCAGTGACGTCACTAACTCTATTGAGGGTATGTGTCTTACACTCTAATTTTCGCTTTTCCAATAAAACTTTATACCTCCTTTTTCGCCAAGAATGCTGGTTCAGAGTAAGAGCCTAGGTTGTAGTTTTTATTTATTAATTAATTTATTTATGTATTTGTCTTTTTTGCACCAGCTCTGAACATGAAAAAAGTGGTTTGTAATTAGCAAAACCAAAAAAACTAGAAGAAACTGAAAACTGCACTGTAATAAAAAACCTGCAGCCTTTAATGTTTAAGCTAAATCAAATTAACCTTATGAGTCCATTGAACTTATATTGTTAAACTGACTTAAAACAGCTTCTGTAACCTATCAAATAAAGTTAGAACATAATTACTTTAGTTTAATAAGTTACAATGACCTAAAAACATGTGCTGTGAGGACAGTGTAGTAAAGAAAACTAGTTGAGCTGCTTATATCATGGGCTAGGGTTACCACTAACAAGACCAACAGAAACTTTTGACCACCACTTTTAAACCAGAGTTAGTAGATAGCATCAGTAAACAGCACCTGTGGGTAAGCAATGTGTTTGGCGGTGCCTCAGCACTGCATGTGTAAAAGGCGACCCTGCATTTGGTTGTAATATGAAGTAAATCTACATTTAGCTGATGAAGTGTTAGGAGTGTTAAGCAGCAACATATTCTGCCATTGTTGTTTATGTTTGTTTGAGCTTGCCTTTAATCTACACTCCTCTAAACATGCACTATGCATGTGCATAATGCCATAATTTTCAAAGACTTTTGTTTTTGGGTGTTTACACGGACAAAACAACAGCAGCATTTTATAAAATTTTCACTTTGAAACCTATTTTTTTATTATTATTTATGCATTTTCACTCACAAAAATGGCATTGTTGTGTATAAAAAAAACAGAGAAAAAATTATAAACAGTTTTTGTGAAAGAACAAAGGCTGGTCCACCCAGACAAATGAGACACAAAAATGTTTGATTATGGAAAGCAGAAAATCAGACAGAAAAATATAATGAACATAAGACAGACTACAGTATAGTATAGTATAGTATAGTATAGTATAGTATAGTATAGTATAGTATAGTATAAAGTATAGTATCAAATAAAGACTATAGAAAATCCAGAAACAATATACAATACATTTCACTGTATTGCATTGTTGTAGCAAAGTTGTTAGTTTCCACCTAAATAATTATTAATGTGATTTGATTTTGACAACAGAGACCTGGGCTCCTGTGGGTCTTGTAATATGCATTATATGGCTTAAAACTATTTGATATCTTACCATTAGTAAGAAACTCATGTGTGTGTGGCTTGCAGGAGCATAAAACTATCTGCTGGACTTTTGTTAACTGGATCTAACTAAAAATACATAAAAGCAAATAAATTGATATTTATACTGTGAAGTAGCGCATGGGACTTTTATATGGGAAGCGCCAATTGCCGAGAGGGGTTTGAATGCAAACTTGCTGCAGTGCAATCTGAGCTACATCCAATGCTTTTTAATGCGCTCATCAAACCCCACCCCTAACCCTACCCGTCACAGTGACGTCACTTATTCCATTGAGTGCATTGTGTCTGACATTGCGTCACTGAGTTATGCAATCTCAGCTTGCATCATAAAAGCTGCATCCAGATACTAATGCAATTGCCACCCATTGCCTATTTTTCAACACAGTAGAGAAATTTTGTCCAGTTCAGATTTACTGGATGTCACAACAGACTTTACCATAGTTAAAATAAGGTCACAGATAAAGCTGTTGAGTGTGTTGTAACAAAATGATTGTCTTCAAATTCTAAATTAAAGATCTGGTCATTTTCACAAAGTTTGCAAATGATGTGATGGTCACTGATACTCTGGATATGCTCTGGAAAAGCAATTATACTGTACTTGTCTACTCACACTTAAAACAAAACGTGAAAACAAAACATTGTAGATCTACAGACCTCATGACAAAGTAAACAATTTAGGACTCTGAACACATTGAAGTAAGTGTTGCGTATACTGTGCCTTCTCAAAAATGTCAGCCCACACCTTATTAAATCTGATATAATAGATAGGCTATAACAAACTGTATTATACACTTTAGGAATACACACTGCAGTCCACACTTTTCCCCATCACCAATAATGTACACATTAGTGTGGGCACATACAATTCCCCATATTTGGATTTCAGTGGAGGTTAGCAAAAGCATGAACATAAATAGTAATGCAGAATCCGCTATTGTTGATCAAGTGTTTTGTTTGGCTCTTCCACGCTAGTGATGCTGGGAAAGATGAGATTAAAAAGACTATAGGCTCTGCAGTGCCTCTAGCCTGTAAAAATGATAATACACTCATAAAATGCTGATTTGTTTTAAGGCAAACCTAATTTTTAAAAAAATAAATAAATAAGTAACAAACATATAGAAAAAAAAATCTTTTTTGAGCGCAATATTGGGTTAAATTAAACAACAACGCATTATTTAAAGTGTATTACAAGGTCTGAAGTAGCTACTAATTCATGCTTGTGAAAACTGATTATCAATAAAAAGGTCTCAAATACGCCGCTTTAATGTAGATTTTAATCATGAACATTTTTGACTAAGAACATAATTACATGTTTCTATATATGTTAAACGGTCATCAAAATCAGCAATATCAATAGTGATCCTTTCTATTTAGGTTACTAATATTGCATTATGCAGATTAAATTATTTGGATGATATTGCGTATTCGCTTGTCCAGTTTTCAGGTCTTCTGTTATGACACACTGCAGTAGAGATCCTGTAAGAATCATGAGGTTAATTCATAGTGCATGTTGTGTGATGAAAGAATCTGATTTATGGGCAGAGCCATGGGAAGATTGTGGAAATATGCAGAAATGTATTTCAGGAGTATCCCCAGTCTGCCTATGCTGTTTCCATGGTGACCAGGCTATATGTCTGCATGAACTGAGGGGTCAGGACTCTGCTTAGCATAGGGCAGATTTGCCCTGCTGGTAGATAGTGTAACTACAGCTTCCTAAAATAAAAAAGGTTGCACATTACAGTTTTTCTGAGTCACTTTGGTGCATTTCTCACAACACTATTTACATTTGCACAACAGTTAATGCATATCGCAAAACAATTAGCCATTTGTGCACATCCTAGTAGCAGTTTCTCATTCCTTTCAACAAATTGCAAATGCTTTCGCACATGCATCAATTGCTTTCATAAAACTCTCTGCTATGTATAACATTATCATTTGCTTATGTCATGTCAGTCAAAATTAACTAAACTTGTGGATGCTGAATAGTCATTCCAAATAAAACTAATAGTCCTCATCTTATTACTTGAGTCGTTACATACAAAATTGTTAAACTTGTTGTCAAAATCAGTTGAGCAAACTATAAAAAAAATCTAAATGTTTTTATTTTCCTGAAAATGTCTTTAAAATTGAACAATTTGATGAATGATTTACAGACCTGTGTATGTTGCAGGTACAGCTTCAATATGTACTGCAATATTTTTTTGACAGTTGTGCACAGTTTAACCCAAAGGGCATTTATGTTTGTTGTAAATAAGGGTGTATTTATTATTTTGCACAATTCTGTGAATAAATTAGCATTGTAAAGAGCAAATAGAGTAAAAATTTGAAACATACATATTCAGTGTCTTGTACTCAGATACCTCACTAAATGCAGTGATTTCTAACTTTACTGTAGTTTTCAAATGGCTGTGCAAATAGTATAAAGTTCTGTCTTGAGCATTTTCAGGATGTGTCACCAAAATTTTTAGCATTGGAAAAAAAATTACAGAGTAAACTGTGTCAGGACTTTTCATTTTGATGACACTGACACTTTGGTTGACATGAATACTTGCTTTTGAGGAATGAACTATCCATTTTGAGTGGGTGATGCACTTTTGTAGGTTATCAACTAAGTTTTGCAGTTATTACTAATTGTTTTGAGAAACGCATTAACTTGTGCAGAAATGCACTAGTGTTGTGAAAAATGCACCAAAACGACTCAGAAAAACTGTAAAATGGTAGTCCTCATAGCATTTCTTTATTTTACTAATTTTTTTTTAATTATTTTACACTTCACTTTAATTTGTTACAAACTTTAGAAAGTTTGTCTTTCTTGTTTTTTTCCTATCAAAAATGCTAATGTTGTATAGACAGACAGACAGACAGACAGACACATAGATAGATAGATAGATAGATAGATAGATAGACAGACAGACAGACAGACAGACAGACAGACAGACAGATAGATAGATGATAGATAGATAGATGATAGATAGATAGATAGATAGATAGATAGATAGATAGATAGATAGATAGATAGATAGATAGATAGATAGATAGATAGATAGATAGATAGATAGATAGATAGATAGTTTTATAATGATTAATCACATAGTGTTCAGGAAATAAAGCGTACACCATTTATGTTGGTTTATTCTTTTATTTTTTACCATTTGCAACAAAGTAAACCATCAGAAGATTCTCACAAAACTGTATATAGGCCATACCTGTCAACATTGGGATGTGAAAATAAAGGATATGCAGGCCATTATAACGGATTTTGCTAACTTTTTATGCTCATTTAAGACAAAATTAGTTGTGTTTGAAAAAAAAAAACACCAAGATCGACATCCTTAGATGTTATTATTATTAATTATGTTAATATATGTCTGTTCAAACACGCAACCAAAACCCAGACTTACGCCCCTCTCCTAATCGCACAGAATCCATTTGGGAAACATCATCTATTTGTCACTATGGAGCGCGTCAGCTGACAATGATCTAGGTGCAAAGTCTAAAGCACATAACGCAAAAGCATTAAGGGCATTTTTTAAGGAGGAAAATGGATTTTAAGGAGGAAAAATAACACTCTGTACCCCGGCGCATGGTCTAACAGGGTTGTGTTTATTCTCTTAATGAGTTATGGGTGTGTTTTGAGGATAATGTGCATTAAATCAATCAGAGTCTTATTTCCCATACCCTTTAAGAGTCAGTTGCATCTCGCAATGGCGCATTTGCTATTTACATGGCAGACTTTGAAAAACTGAACGCTTCACTAGCAAAAAAACAGTTAAACAGACCATCTGCAGCATGAGGATAAAGAATAAGCCTCCTCCCTTCGACCTCTTTACTTTCTCTTTACTCTTTTACTTTTGTGGATAATAAAAGAGTGTTGTACGCACTTCACTAAAGACATCCATTAGACTACATATTTAATTTAATTTCTTAAAGCAAAGATTTGTTTCAAAACTTTTTCTAAATTCAGTTCTTATCTCCAGCAAACAAATAAATAAACAATAATAATGAAGTGTGGTCAGAAAGTTATATCCAAACACATGACCTATTCTTATGCTTCATAATGTGATGCAGATGTCTCCAAAACCCGACAGGTGGACAAATCTGAACTTGTGTTCATTAAAACAAATATAAATATGTATTTAATAAATAATACTGCTAATAATAATAACAAAGTTATACAAATGCAGATTGTCATGAATAAACTGAAAAAAGCCCCCCACCCCCTGACATGAAGAAAGCATAGAGGTGGTGGTTTTTTAAATTTATGTGGAAAATAATACTTTTTGTATTATTTTAATTCTTTATTTTTTCATTTGTAAAGATATTTGTGTATTGCTGTACATCCTGTGTGTGTTATGCAATGTGTAAGCGTTTGGACCTGCATGGGCGCATAACTAACGCACTCTGTGCTAAACTTTAGACCAGCTTTTAGTTGGTCAATGGCATGGTCTATTTTAGTTCCTCAAAATACACATCAACAATGCACCTTAACACAACTACTTTTATAGACAGCACAACCATGAGTCCAAAAAGTGGTGCAAATGCATTTTCTATTTAAACAACATGCCGCAAAACGTGAAAATTATTGTTGCGCTGGTCTGAAAATAGCAATAAATCGCGCCAAACACGTCTTGCGCCTTATTGCACCGGGTTTATGATAGGCCTCTCAGTGTTAGTTTAGTTTAGTATTTTTTTGTTTAGTTTAGGATTTTTTCTACTAAATACTTTAGTATTTTCAGTGGCTTGTGCTCTTCTACATATTTATATATCCATCTCTAACATACCAAAAAGTAAAAAAAGAAATCCACCTACCCCAAACTTTCCCATTCTGCTTCTACCTGTGTATGTGTGTTCTGGAGGTGTGAAGTGGCACTGAAAATGCTGTTATTGTGTACAGGCCTCCATTTCTCCAGACATGAAGGTCTCATCAGAAGAGCAAAACTGTTCACTAAAATGACCCCTATTTTCTGTCTGCTGAAATCCAGCAAAGAAGAGTGCAGCTAAAGAACACAATCTTCGACTCCTCAGACTCTTTTTTTTATGACGCACATCTATGAATTTTGTAGATTACCCAACGTAAGAGCACCCTGCAAATTGGCCTACAGTGTTGTTATTATTTGTGTGTGTGTGTGTGTGTGTGTGTGTGTGTGTGTGTGTGTGTGTGTGTGTGTGTGTGTGTGTGTGTGTGTGTGTGTGTGTTCGAGTGTTTTGGGTAGAGCGTTTCTCTCAGATGCTGTCAGTATGATGTTGTTATACAGTGCCCTCAACTAATATTAGCACCCTTGGTAAATATGAGCAAAGATGGATGGGAAAATATATTTGGCTGTTACTGACATTTAGTGAACATTTCAAATCAACAGTATTTTTTATTTTTTTGTCTTGAAGCACTACTGAACAATTTGTAGTGACTTCCTGAACCCAAAACTGAACTAAAGTAACTTAATTTTTACCAGATGATATTCTTAAGTCAAATTCACACTGCAAGGTTTATTGTTCAAATATGATTTTTTTTTCTCAAATCTGATTATTTTGCGAACTGTAGCTGTAAAGATTGTTGTGTTAAATGTGACCAATATCTGATATGCAGCTTGAACTGAACTGATTATAATTCTAAACTGACCCGCATGCCAAAAAAAACAATAACAAACAGCATAAAAGTTTTAATTATGTACACATCAGATGATAGCTGTGTATTTTATGAACCATAAATATACCTATCATTAAACAGCATTGCCCTTAGTTACTGTTGCAAACTTTGGTAAACAAACAGTTTATAAATAAATTTGTTCCCATTTGACGTAAAATTTAAATAGCTCTTGATAGAAAGTTATTGATGCGATCAGCAGTCATGAGTTCTGGCTCAATAAGAATGAGGAAATCACAGATATGCTAGGAGTCATGTTGCTGACTTGGGAGTGCTATATTGTTTGACCGCCTGCTCCTCTTCAAATTTCACCAGAGTTACCAACCGCTACATTTTATAAGGTGAAATATCAAATGTTGGCTATTAAAGTCATGTAAAATTACATTCAAGCTACCACCATTTTAATATCATGTTTTGTTTTTACATGTTATTGTAATATATTGACGATATAAGAGCACGATCATGGCCTGCTTTTTTTGTGCTGTGGAATTCAGATTTTTAGAAAGTAAATGTAAGGGAAAAGTTAGGAAACCATAAAGACATGGTGGGACATATCGTACCTCCTCCCCTTTTTAAAACAGTCAATAGCATTTATCTTTTACCATTTATTTTTCATAAGACTTCTGCCAGTGAGAGTGGTTGAGCTCAAGGGTATAGCTATAGTATCTTGAAGGGGGCGGGACATGTTAGATGCTAAAGAGCATTGGTAAGAAGATCTAATGAGAAATCTGATAGGGTGAAAAAAAAACTGTTGATCCCTTTAGATGTAATTAACAAACTGGGCTTTGGTTGTTTATGAATATCTTCTAAGTGTAAAATGTATCACTGTTTTGAAGCACACAAGCTTATATATATATATATATATATATATATATATATATATATATATATATATATATATATATATATATATATATATATATATATCATTAATACATACATGCTGATACTTACATCTACAAATCTGTATTTTAATTTTATGGAGTTTTGGCACCCTTTTTTTTATGGAAATGGGCACCCTGAACCCTGACACCTTTGTAATCTTGGATGTTACTTTATCTTGTTTTGGTTTATAAAATAGAATAAAATATATTTAATTGCCCTTCCTCTCTGGATAGCTGGAATCAGTTTTTTAAGAACCCCAGGCACATTGTTCTTGTTCTCTTTTTGTAGCATAAACACCATTGAACCAAAAATGTCTGATGTTTTTCTATAGCACTAACAATCCTGAACATGTCTAAGTCCTGAAATTCAGCTGCCATTGGCATTGTCACTGTTTAAGGGGAGGGGTTTACCGATGATTCAGTTATAGAGTAGAGGAATTATGATCAATTCGTATGCAAAATCCCGGAAGCCAGTTAGCATTTTAGCAGTTCCGGTTCCCTCAACAAAACAGGACGTGCGAAAAACAACTGGGATTAAAAGATCTGTTCAGCTCTCTGTAATTATCCGTCATCATCAAATGTGATCAAGAATGAGTTTTACAAGTTTGAAATGTTTTTAAAACAGTGCATGTTAATGAATTACAGCAATTTTACCATCTGTACTTCATCACCACAGCCGCATGCCAGTACAATTATAAAAAAGACGATTTAATCCCGGTTTGTGGATTTTAAATCAGGTTTCTTTTGTACATTAACTTAATGGATAACTTATACAGCAGTGGATAATGATAGGTATCCTATAACATTTGCTGTGTGTGTGTCTGTGTCTTTGTAACAACATTGTGCATGACTCATTTTTGCAGAAAGGCTTGAATTTACTCTTTGACAAATGCATCAAATAATCATTGGGAAAGTTCCTTTCTGTAGTATTTCTCACAAACATTACAATGTATTCAAAGCTGAAAATTCCAACATTCAGAAAAGTTTAAAAAATAATCTGATGGGTGTTTTGAGCTGAAACTTTACAGACACATCCTGGAGACACAAAAGACTTATCTTGAAAAAGGGGTAAAATAGGTGCTTTTTTAATGTCTTGTAGATGAGACAGAGTCAGACCCACCCCTAACCCAACCCTAAACCCAACCTCACAGAGTCACCTGTTTGTTTTGAATGTCTACTCCGCCTACACCTGTAATCTCTCCAATTTGGGGTTCTTCTTGATGCAGCAATACCTTCTTTAGCAATACCTTTTTTATGTTACTTCGATATTTAAATATATTTGTCATCTGTTTTTTGTCCTGCCTCTGTAATTCTGTTGCACTAGAAGCTCTGTCACGAAAACAAATTCATCATATGTGTAAACAAACCTGGTAATAAAGCTTTTGATTGTCTGATTGTAACGTTCAACAGTCTTTTACTGGAAATCCCAACTTGGTTCTTTGCTCATACCAATTGTGATGAATGAATGAGTGATTTTATATTAACTTTTGTGTATAACATTAGGAAACTGGAGGTCATGGTTGAACAGCTTCCTGTTTTTAGTCACTCAGGGGTTCAAAAAATATCAAAAGGGATTTACTTCAAATACATTCTTTGCTTTTAAGAATGCATATATGGGCTATTAATAATGGCATATTTAACAATTACCCTTTTTTTTTTTTTTACCAAGCTGTGCTACAGTTTATTTGCAAAATTTTGTTCCCAGTGTTAGCATTATTATTTTGTATGCATTTTACATACATTTCCACAGTCTTCTTTGCTCAAACATTACATGTCACTGTATCCAAAGATATGTTTCCACATTCAAGCATCTTTGAGTTATATATATGTGTGTGTGTGTGCGTGTGTGTGTGTGTGTGTTTACCCAGTTACACACTCTCTACCAGCACCTTATTACCATCTGCCCATGCTGCGAGGGCTGGTGCGGGCTGCCCTGATAGCTGCCTGATGGACCCCTCTGTTGTAGCACAGTGGCGGTAATGTGCTGTCAGGCAGTGCTGACAGGTGCAATGAGAGAACAATAAACGCGAGGGCAGCGCTAATGCAGAGGTCTGGCCAGGCTGGATGAAAACTGATGGCTTCTGGATTGGCTGCAATGCTTTCCTTCACTGCCTGGTCTCGGAGATCAAGCCCCCACAGAGACTAAATGAACGTGGGAGACTAGTAAACGCCCTCACATGGGGGTACGGTCATAAAGGAGATAAATAGAAAATAAAAGGGGTTTGTGTGAAGTTCAGATTCTCGCTGTAAGTGAAATCCTCCAACTGTGTTGTGTGTATGGATGTGATATGATATACGTTTCTTATTTAGTGATTATACATAATCCAAAATGTTATGTGCAATCAGAATACATTTGACATCAAAATTTTTAGTCCTTCTGTGATTTTTTTCTTTTTCAAATACTACTCAAATGATGTTTAACAGATTCAGGAATTTTTCACAGTAATTCCTATAATATTTTTTCTTCTGCAGAAAGTCTTATTTGTTTTTATTTCAACTAGTATATTAAAAAATATCTAGTAAAATATTAAGTACTGTCATCATAACAAAGATAAAAGAAATTGGATATTAGAAATGAGTTATTAAAACTATTATGTTTAGAAATGTGTTGAAAAGAATCTTTTTTCCATTAAACTAAATTGGGGGTAAATATATAGAAGGGCTAATAATTCTGACTTCATCTGTCTATAAAACATACATAATAGAAATTTCAAAAAGGTAAAAAAAAGAGCACAATCAAACTCAGTTTAGATTTTGCAGAACTACTTTTAAAAATTAATAAATTTGTATACGCTGATCAAAAAGATCAATAAAATACCAAAACTCCTCAGAAATAACCCTAAACTGAAACAGAGTTAAAGTCATTAAACCAGTCATTGCTCCGCAGTTTTAGTGGTTTGAGGTCAAACAGAGATTTATAAGTTCAGATTAAGCTCATCTTTTTTTTATTTATTTAAAATTAGCATATTGCGTCTTACCAGAGGACATTGTGTTCAGTGAAAACATCTATCAATTTAGAAATATGTGGATGAAAAATGATTGCCATTTACTAAAATAGCCATTTGTAAAATTAGGTCTGGTGATTTTACAATTTCGTTTTTATTTTTAAGAGCTGTAATTTATTGCACTATGTTTAAGACAGTCACACCATAGGACAGTTTTAAGATTTTAAAATGAAATGTATTAACAGCAGTTTTTATAACAAGAGGTACATGGTAGACTAAAATATGTTTAACTGACATTTTAAATGATGTCAATACCAATTACACAATTTTTTGTCATGTATGACAGTGAAAATGCAGTGTTATGTCAACAAGCCAAATGTCTTTATTTTAAACAACTTTATTGCATGAAATTGCTAACTTTTTAATGATTTTGGGCTCTATTTTGACGGTCTGCGCAAAGCGAAAAAAGAGAAAATATCCGGTAGGTGGCAGTTCTGTGGGCAAATGCCTTGTTGATGTCAGAGGTCAGAGGAGAATGGACAGACTGGTTTCAGGTCATAAAAAGGCAACAGTAACTCAAATAACCACTCATTACAACCGATGTATGCATGTCTGAATGCACAATACGTACAACCTTGAGGCGGATAGGCTACAGCAGCAGAGGACAACACAAGGTGACACTCCTGTTAGCCAATAATAGGAAACTGAGGCTACAATTCACACAGGTTTACCAAAATTGGACAATAGAAGATTGGGAAAACGTTGCCTGGCCTGATGATTCTCAATTTCTACTGCGACATTCAGATGGTGGGGGTCAGAATTTGGTGTCAACAGCATTAAAGCATGAACCCATCCTGTCTTGTATCAATGGTTCAGGCTGCTGCTGGTGGTGTAATGGTGTGTGGGGGATATTTTCTCGGTACACTTTGGGTACATTAGTACCAACTGAGTATTGTGTCAACGCCACAGCCTACCTGAGTATTGCTGCTGACCATGTAGATTTCTTTATGACCACAGTGTACCTATCTTCTGATGGCTACTTCCAGCAGGATAACGCGACATGTCATGAAGTGCAAATCATCTCAGACTGGACAATGAGTTCACTGTGTTCAAATGGACTCCACAGTCACCAGACTTTAATCTAATAGAGCACCTTTGGGATGTGAAGGAACGGGAGATTCGCATCATGAATGTGCAGCTGACAAATCTGCAGCAACTGCGTGATGCTATCTTGTCAACATGGGCCAAAATGTTTGAGGATTATTTCCAGTACCTTGATAAATCTATGCCACGAAGAATTGAGGCAGTTCTAATGGCAAAATAGGGTCCAACCCAGTACTAGTAAGGTGTACCTAATAAAGTGGCCAGTGAGTCTACATATTGTTATTAGACTAGCACAGTTATAAATATCAAACATGTCTGCTTGAAGCTTTTTATGAGGAACATTATTTATAGACAGTAGATGGCGAGGCAGCTCGTTGCATTTTGTAACAAAACTATTGAGAATGCAGTAATGAGATTTAAATAGTTTAATAAATGTCAGATCATTGCTTTCAATTATGTGTTAATTGTGAAGCATGTTTTCTCATTTTCATACACAAATGACCTCATATGTTTAACTGTACACTCCTCTGTGCTGCTGCTGAAAGCCCTTTACATGCTCACATCACTCGTCTAAATATTCAGGTGACCCAGGTCTGAGCGCTGGGAGAAGCGAGACAGACTGTTCTCTCTGAGGTCCTGGCAGCTCTCGATTTGTCTCCCCCACCGCTAGTGTGTGTTCTGGGCTGAGTTGGTGACTGCTAAATTAAAAGCTCTCTTGCTCAGGAAACAGAGCAGCAGGAATTAGACCCGACCTCTGACTGTGAGCAGGTGTCTCAGCCAGTGGGAAAGAATTTGTGTGTGTGTGTGTCATTGAGACGGTAACCTCAAACTATCCATTCATCCATCCTTCATCCTATCTATCTATCTATCTATCTATCTATCTATCTATCTATCTATCTATCTATCTATCTATCTATCTATCTATCTATCTATCTATCTATCTATCTATCTATCTATCTATCTATCTATCTATCTATCCATCTATCCATCTATCCATCCATCATCCACCCATCCATCCATCTATCCAATGTATGTCTGTCTGTTTGTCTGTCTGTCTGTATTTCTTTCTGTCTGACTCTTGGAATGTCTGTCTGTATTTTTCTCTATGTATCGGTCTGTTTGTATGTTTCTTTGCTTGTCTGTCCGTCCATCCATCTATCTATCCATCCATCCATCTTTTCATCCATCATCCATCCATCCATTCATCATCCATCCGTCTTTCATCCATTATCCATTCTTCAATCTATTCATTTATTCATTCATCCATCCGTCCGTCCATCCATCCATCCATCCATCCATCCATCCATCCATCCATCCATCCATCCATCCATCCATCCATCCATCCATCCATCCATCCATCCATCCATGCATCCATCCATCCAATTGTCTCTTTTTAGTATGTCTGTCTGTTTTTGTAATTGTTTGCTGTGTCCCTCGCCCTGTATGTCTGTCTGTCTGTCCATCCATTCATCATCCATCCATCATCTATCCATCCATCCATCATCCACCCAACAATTCATCTGTCCATCCATCCATCCATCCATCCATCCATCCATTCAACTGTTTGTCTGTCTGCCTGCCTGTCTGTCTGTCTGTCTATCTGTCTGTCTTTCTATCCATCCATTCATTATCCATCCATCATCTATCCATCCATCTGTCATCCACCTAACAATCAATCTGTCCGTCCATCCATCCATCAGTCCGTCTATTTGTCCATCCATTCAACTGTTTGTCTGTTTGTCTGTCTGTCTGTCTGTCTTTCCATCATCTTTCCATCCATCCATCCATCCATCCATCCATCCATCCATCCATCCATACATACATACATACATACATACATACATCCAACCAACTGTATATTTGTCCATCTGTCTGTTCCTGTCTGTCTGTATTTGTTTTGTCTCTATCTCTTTCTCTCTCTCTGCCTGCCTGCCTGTCTTTCTGTCTGTCTGTCTGTCTTTCTATCCATTTATTCATTATCCATCCATCATCTATCATCCATCCGTCATCAATCCAACAATCCATCCATCCATCCATCCATCCATCCGTATGTATGTATATATGTATGTTTTGTGTGTCTCTCTGCCTGACCATCTGTCTGTCCGCCTTTCTCTCTCCCCATGCGTCCATCCATTCATCCATCCATCCATCCATCCATCCATCCATCCATCTGTCACTTTGTCCATCTGTCTGTTCCTCTGTCTGTCTGCCTGTATGTATGTATGTTTTGTATGTCTCTGTCTGTCCGTCTGTCTGTCTACATGTCTGTCTCTCTGGCTATCCATTGATCTACCCATCCGTCATCCATCCATCCATCCATCCATCATCCATCCATCCATCATCCATCTGTCCACCCATCCATCCATCCATCCATACGTCACTTTGTCCATCTGTCTGTTCCTTTGTCCGTTTGCCTGTATGTATGTATGTATGTATGTATGTATGTATGTATGTATGTATGTATGTATGTATGTATGTTTGTACTCTCTGTCTGTCTGCCTACTTGTTTGTCTGTCTCTCTGTCTATCCTTTGGTCTATCCAGCCATCATCCATCTGTCCGTCGGTTCATCCGTCCGTCGGTCCATCCGTCAATCTATCCATCCATCCATCCATCCATCCATCCATCCATCCATCCATCCATCCATCCATCCATCCATCCATCCATCCATCCATCCATCCATCCATCCATCCATCCATCCATCCATCCATCCATCCATTTGTCTGTCCGTTTCTCAGTCATCCATCCATCCATCCAGTTGTCTGTTTATTTGTCCATATGTTTGTTTTTCTGTCTGTCTGTGTGTCTGTCTGCATATAAGTATGTTTTGTGTGTCTTCCATTCCGTCTGTTTCTAGGTCTTTCTGTTTATATGTTTTGTGTCTCTCTCTGACTGTCTGTCTGTCCATCTGTCCGGCCATCCATCAATTCATTCATCTATCCATCATCTATCCATATATTTGTCCATCCATCCATCCATCCATCCATCCATCCATCCATCCATCCATCCATCCATCTATCGTCCATCCATCTATCAGTTTGTGTGTTCATCTGTTCATTATTCATCCATCTTCCATCCATCTATCCCTGTGTGTGTCTGTTTGTTTGTCATCCATCTATCCATCCTGTATGTATTTTGTATGTTTGTCTATCTATCTGTCTGTCCATCTATCATCCATTCATCCATTTGTCTGTCCCTCCCTCCTACCTAGTCCTGTATCAGTGTCTGTTATTCTATAATTTTCTTGCACACACATTTTTTCAAAATCTGTTTGTCTGCCTTTGACATTATACAATACTCTAAGGTATTCCTTTCTTTGCCAAAGTAGCCTGGTGGTCGTGGTTTCTTTCTTCCTCTTTTTTATTTTAATCAGGCCTGGAATTTAGTTGTTTTCGATGTCTTAACTTCACAACAACACAAAAGGCAAGCGACATCCGTCCAAGCTCTTATTTTGAAGATCATGAGCGAAGGATTAAGTTTTGCTTGTTGTGTAGAAAAGGGTGAAAGGATGGAAACAAAGAACATTTGTGACAGGACCCACCAGGGTCTTTTATTCATCCTCTGCTCACTCGCCCCTGTCTGAGAGAAATACTTTCAACTTTAATAGCCTTCTAATCCAATGATGAACTCTCACTCACCTTGCCTCTCGTCTGCAAAACATGCGCCCTACAGTAAAATCTCTTCATTTCCATCTGTCAGCTAAGACTAAGACCCTTTTATAGAAAATATCTAAAAAATGTGCCATATTCAAAGAAAGAAAGAATGGAGAAAAAAAGAGAAAGGCATTAAATGGTTGTTGGTGTCTCGTATGTTTATTTTATAACATATTTGTTATTATATTTTATAACATATACTATATGAGCAATATCACACGCTAGCAATGCAATATAGCTGTATATTGGAACTGGCAGAAGGGGTGTGTTGGCACGAGGCCATAGGCCGGGTGCCTTAGTATCCCACCAGTGACGATACACAGCTTTCTCGCAATGCTATATGTGTGATAATGCGTTCATGCAACAGTTCGACTTCTAAATCATGTATATAAAAAAGAAAATCAAACACAAAAAGTCTAAAAATCCTTTTGCATAGGGGAACTACTTTCTTCTGCTATTCATTCACATCTGTAGCTGATGTCAGAACAGCATAAATTGCTGCTACTTCACAAATGTTACTTTAAAGCTAGTATTTGAATGATTTTCTAGCATAATGTCTAAAGTAATGCCAAAGAGGGTGGTTTTGCTCACATTTTAAGATTATAAGGCTGAACGGAATGAAATTCTGTCAGTCTAGAGACATTTCTCAGTATTTCTGTGTTGCAATCAGGATATCACAATAATTATCCCTGAAAAAGCAAAGCAACACAAACACCACCAGATTACTGTTGTGTTTGTGATAGACAGCCAAAAAGTAACTCGGAGATATACAAAGAGTGGTCAACACAAAATACAGACATTCCTAATATGTAAGTTTATCTCACAGTCATTACACTACAATAATTATAGTATAAATACATCACCACAATATGCAAGAGAGAGAGGTTGACTTAGAATGTCACTTACTGGTTTCATAATGATTTGATCAGATGTAGTTTGAAATGACGCTGTTTTTCTCCTTTAAGGCTTAATATGCAGTCTTTGTTGACATCTTGTGGATGGACATTGTCCATTTGCTCTGGCTGATGGATGCCGACACACATCTCCGAAATGATAAATATTTAAAATAGACACTATCTTTATAAATAAACTGCATACATGTAATCTAAACAATACCTAAAAAAGCCTTAAAAGTGCACTATGTTGTCCAACAGCAGAAATATTTGTCTGACTGTAGTGAGTCTATTGATCTGCTGTCGCTCTATGTCGGCGGAGTAATACAGAAGGGTGATGAAGCTGCATGAGTTCTGATATTGCAGAATATCAGAGGGCTATGAGCCAATCAGATTCGAGAACCAGATAGAACTGTTGTATATATATATATATATATATATATATATATATATATATATATATATATATATATATATATATATATATATATATATATATATATTGACATCAGGATTTTTTGGATACTTACAACTAAAGAGTATTAAATATCACTAATTAATAATTTCATACATTTTCAAACGTATGCATTTTAAGCCCAATTCTCTTTACATAATGACTTTATTAGTTAATCTATATTCTGCAGTTTATTTCGCTGTAGCAACTTCTGAAATAGAAACTAAGCCAAGGGAAAATGAATGAATCGTGAATTTGTAATCAATAACTATTATTTATTTTTTGAAACATGTATCAAGCTTCCTTCTATCAAGTGGAAAATACACTTTGAAATATCATAAGAAATATCTGCTAAACAATTCCACTGACCCTGGACGTGAGGATTTCCATTTTAGTGACAGAGACTGAGAAAAAGATAAGTAATACAGCGTATACTGATAATACGTCACAATGGAGTTGAGCCCTGTGATGGTTGTCATCTTCACTCACTCTTTTCCAGCCAGGAGCACAGGTTTAACACTCTGGAACAGTTCATCAGTCCTCTGTGCTCCCCATTGTCCCAACACTATTTATCTCAAAGAGAAGGAGAGTGAGCCAACCAGGAAAAAAATAATTACAAATGAAGAGTGACACTGTGGTGAATGGAACATATGTCGGCCGAGGCGTTAGCGCTTGTGTTTAGCCTTAGCATTACATTAGAGAGCTGGTGAAAATCCTCTGGTCCTAAACAGGCCTGTTTAGGAGGATGTTGGAGCCAAGAATAGAGCTGGCACTCAAATATACCATCATTCCCATTGAGAAACTGATCCAAACGAAGAGACTCTCTTAATATTAGGGTTATTATTAAAGGTCCCATATTTGATATTTATTCATTGGGATAAAGCTCTTGAAATGTACCATCTCATTTTCAAGGGGGTACCACAATTAATCACAATCACATAATAATAACAACACCAGAAGACAAAACAAAACAACTTACACAACAGGCAAAAAACATAACACAATAAATGAACAAATAAATAAATAAATAAATAAATAAATAAATAAATAAATAAATAAAGGGGGTGGAAGTAGTATACATAAATTCATACATACATTCATACATATATACATACATACATACATACATACATACATACATACATACATACATACATACATACATACATACATACATACGTACATACGTACATACATACATACATACATACATACATACATACATACATACATACATTAGTGAATCAAATCACCACATAAATATTAACATCCCCAAGAAAAACAAGTACAATCCAAAGTAAAATATGATACCAAAGTTTGCTTAAAGACCTCAAATGATGCAATGGATCGAATGTTAGCAGGTAAATTGTTCCAATCTGTTGGAACCTTAAACATAAAGGCTTAACGAGAAAAAAAAAATAATAATAAGTCTTGATAATTTGATACATTAAGGAAAAAATACAAAATGTTGTTGTAAATAATAAGGATACTCAAAATTAATGCATTTAAATATAAATTGAAGCCAGTGAATATGTCGTCTTGTGTGCAAAGACGACCACTGCAGCAGATCATACATTATACAACGATGTGTGTAAAAAGAACTACCAAGAACAAATCTGCAAAGTCTAATATATGCCGTCCTCTGGTTAATAATATCGCAATTAACAAAAATAGGCAAAATAACACTAAATGAGAAACAATGCCTAGATCGATATAAGGTAATAATTCCTTTACTTTACTTACAATATGATGATTTAAAGGAACGTACATTATGATTAATATGTGATTTAAAGGAAAGTTCAGAATCATGCCACTCTCCAAGGTATTTCTTCATATTAGTTTCAGTCTGTTAGATTTAGGGATATCTATTAGATATTGTGCTTTAAAGAGCTCCTATTAAGTGTTTTTGAAAATGGCCTTCCATACAGTGCAAACAAAGCTCTAAGTGAATGAAAACATCCAGCTTAGCGTCAAATCTGAAAGTGCAGCTTTTTTAAAACTACTGATTTATAAAAAAAACATTTTTGACTCAGAGTCATTTAAATGATTCATCATTTGTCTGGATCTTTTATATCAATGTTAACATGAAACAATACTAAATATGAACTACCGGATCCGGTAAAACGTGAACGTGCCTTTCCCTTCAGACACCAGCATAGTGCGAGGGATCCCAATATTGATCATGACTCAAAGATTACTGTCATTGAGAGATCGCCAGATATGCAGCTGTGAGAAATAAAGTGTTAAGGTTCATTTTCAAAACAACACAGACTATATACTAATGTATGGGACTTTGTCAGTAACTGTGACATTGTTTATATTAACCAGTTTCTTCATCTTTTAGATCCTGTAAATGTTTTTCCTTCCTACACAACGTGAAGTGGGATTAAAATGGTTGGCTCATTTCCTGTAGTTCGGATCAGTGATATTGTAACTCTCAGGTGAAATTTGTATGGGCTATTTCAGATATTGCGTAAAAAACCACGTTGAAAATAATTGCTACGTGTGCTTCTTCCTTTACTGTTTTAAAGTTGTTTTGTGTTTGCAATCTCCTGCTGTTAGTTGCTATGGCCACAATCAGCTGTTTCTCACACACGTGGCACCCACTCCCACTGGCAAAGATTTGATAAAACTAAAGGCTTTAGGCAGTTTTTTTTAAAGGGGAGGAGCTACTCTATGTCCCACCTTCTTTTCATTTTTTCAGTTGAGATTACATTCAATAAAACGTTGAATGAACATTTTACATTTCAAAGCACTTTATGGGACCTTTAAGGGATAGTTCACCTAAAAAGTACAATTTAAAGTCTCAGTATACTTCCAACAGAGTTCTCTTTTATTCTGCCTATGAGGACAAATAGAAGTTCGAAAAGGCTGAGTGATAGTATTTTGTTTTTGATCCTCCTGATACACCCACACTGCAGTGGGCTTGGTTTTAAATGTGCCATGCTGCTTGAGAATACTGCTAAATGCAACAACACTGGCAGTTGAGAGAGAATATAAACATCTAGCAAACATTCTACTCCAGCAAGAAGAGCCATGTCAAATTACTTTGTGTTTGATGTGGACAGGGAATGAAATAAACAGTGACTCCGTTTGCATGGACATCATGGACACATTTTTTGTCTTAATCTGAATAAGACAATGATTAAATATAACATGAGTTATGTTTGGAATGTTCCTTTCATTACGGCACCACACTATCCACATTTTCTCCAGAGTTTCATATAATTTGGGGTGTTTCATTTTTAGTTCATCAACTTTAACTGCAGATTGTCACTTTCAATTTTATTTAGGAACATTACATTTATGCCCCCCATGAGGTATTGGATGAGAATTTGAATTAAGGATTGGTGGAAAAAGTGTTGTTTTAATGAAATTTGATACAGCATGCAGAATGGAAGAAAAAAAGTCTGCATTTTGCGGTGTATGTGTTGTGGTCCTTTACTGACTCGGTAGGTGCAGAGAATAGTGTCGAACAGCCGTGTGTGTGTGGACAATCCTGTCTCAAAATGCGGTGAAAATCCTTGACAACAGTAATAGTTTGATTGCGGTGCTTACATGTCTGTACTGCACTTCAATAATGTGACTAAAATCATTTAATTAGATTTTTGTTTAGTTGGATTATGACCTTAATTGTCTTAATCATATTAAAATTGGATTACTGGTGTCCATGTAAATGTACACACTGTTTAAACTTTATCAGATGTGATAATCTTTTTCAATCTTCAAAATTTGTACATTTGCACCAGCTCTGCTACTTGACCCTTCAGTATATTTAGGTTGCCATTGATGTTGTTGTGCTGGATTTTTTTCTCCTGTCTGTTTATAAACTGTTAGAATACGAAGGCAGAGTTCAAGAATGCACCCATCGATTACATAGTCACCACAGACCCAATGGTATCACAAATGTGTTTTGGACCAAAACGAATTCCCCAAAAAGTTTGCTTTGGTGGGCTGTTTCGAACTGCTGAAACAAACTCAAAAAAGAACTTAGTTTTAGCTGGATTTTGTTCGAAAGATATCATTTCAGTTCTTTATTCAATGTCATTTGAAGTATACCGGTGTCTTAACTCACCCTCAAGTGGTTCCAAGTCTTTATAAGTTTCTTCATTCTAATCAAGACTAGAAAAGTAGAACTTTAAGTCAGGTAGTTAATGATTCTAGGTATTAAGAAAACGATATTAGTGCATTAATAAACAAAATGGGAACTAAAGAGATATTCTTCCATGATTCAGCCTTTATATTTTGTAAAAAAACTAGTGACAAGCCATGGTTTAAGCAATTATGTGAAGACAAATAGCTTGATTAATTCAAAATGGAAATGCTTATGCTTTAAATGGATTAAAAGATCTATTTTTTGAGTTGTTGCCTAGCAGTTAGTCTACATACACATCGTTTTTATTTTTCAGCCCAACTGTTTCTATCATTAAATAAAGGCCAATTAGTCTATGTCAAAAAAAAAAAAAAGAGAGAGAGAGAGAGAAGAAAATAACCATTTGTCAGACAGAATATTAGTTGACATTTCAGTTGAGAAGATCAAAGTGTGTGTTTTGTGAGACTCTAGGACAGGAACCTGCTGTCACCAGTCCCAGTGGCTCATGACTGTCAATTGAAGTTAAATAAAACTTCCTCTTGCAAAACACTGTGGTGGCCGAGAGAGCTCAAACACACATGATAATAATGATAATAAAAAAACACTAACAAATTGAGAAAACAGCCTTATCCAGGCTGCTTCTTCTTTATAGTCATCGATGTTGTTGGAGATCAACAAACATATGGACATTAGAGGTGGGAATCTTTAGAGACTTAACAATTAGATTCGATTTCAATTCTGGGGTCACGTTCCCATTCCAAAACTATTCTTAGCCTACATGTTCTTCTTTCTTCTGCTGTACATTTTCACAACTTTACATTTTAATCAGAATTAAAGTTTCTATGGTTTTGTTGATGGTTGAAATCTCTATATGACAGTTCTGTCCCCATTCAAAACCAGAAAGGATTAAAATAATTCTGAATGGTACAGTATAGCTTGTGTAGAAAGTAAAAAATAACACCAATTATGATGACCAAAAAGTCATATCCCCTTAAAAAAACAGCATTACAATAAAATGTTAGGAAAAATATACTGTATGCACACAGTTAAAATTATTAACCCGCTTGGAAAATATTTGGAAATTTTTTTTTATTATTTTACAAGTGCTGTTTAACAGAGGGAAGATTTATCTTTTTTTTTTGTTTGTTTTTACATAATAGCTTTATTAACTATTTTTTAAAAACATTTTTTTTCATCTTTGCCAGAATGACCATAAATAACATTTTACTAGTTATTTTGCAAGATACTAGTATTCAGCTTGAAACACAAAGCAAGTTTTAAAGATAGTAATGCTTCATTAATTTGCAACATTGTGCAGCAACCCTAGTTTACTTTCATTCACAACCAGCATTTGCAGAACTCTAGCCATAATTCTTCACTCATATGTAATGGAGTGGTTCGTAATAGTGACCTATGATTCTGATATAGTAAGTGTCCATGCAATCAGATTCATAACCATGTCTGGCTTCTTAAGCAACAATAAAACCAGGGGTACACTGAATGAGTAGCGCAGCGTGGCACTGCATTACGGCATCTATAACAACTCGAGGTTTCACTTTTTGGTGTGAAAGGAATTTGTTCTAAAACCAGTAACACACCAGATCAGAAGCATGACCTGTAATTATCCATCTGTTCAAAATTCGGGAGCATGCATACATGCTCAGATCAATGCTTTTTTTTTTCTGTTTTTGCATGCCCACACCATCGCAATCTAATTTTAAAACAGAATCGATTCTAAAGTTTTGAAAATCAATGCAAAATCATTAGGGATGAATCACGATGCATCAGGGATGTTGCTAGATCACATACGATTGCAGCTGGAAGATAACAAGAATTATTCATGTTAATTATTAAATTACTCAATAAATTGTATTTGATTAATGCCTACCCCCACCCCCACCCCAACTGTCACAGTACTGTAAAAAAAATATTAATTATTGTTATACAGAGTTACAAAAACGATACTATATTGATGTATCTGCAGCTGTTTCCTGTCTAGACTTTACCATTTATCAGAGCATATTTTTTTTCTTTAGCACCCAGGTATGAAAACAATTCGATTTAAAAACAGAAAGGAATCATACAATCAGGATGTCACTTTTTTGGGGTCCCCAACATAATTCTGTTGGGGTGTGCCCTATTTGCACCACTGTTCTGTATTTGCATGAATTCTAAGAAGTTCCATGCATGTTGTTAACTTAATACAGTTTTTTCCTCAATTAACTTTTTTTTTTTCTATTTACATGTGCTTTGCAACTTGGAGAGCATTTGAATTCCTTAAGAAAATGTAAAAGACATTTTTATTTGCTTCTTATATTATTCTTTTTAAAGAAGTCGAACCAAAAGTGAAAATTTGCTGTTTAATTTCTTACCATCAAGACATTTTAGACATAGGTCATTTATTATTCTCTCACTAAAACATTAAAAAAGATTACTAACTGAATCTGTGGTCTGTGGTGAGTCAAAATGCAAGTGACTCACCACGCAATTGAAAAAATAAAAATAAACTGAAAAAAATTAATACTGATTGGATTTTGACTATATTGAAATTTTATAAAGCTGCAGATCAGTATGTGTATGAAACTGAACAAGAAGAAGGCAGTGTGTGTTGTATTGTTCATCAAAACAGTACTTTGACCTTTATATTCTGAAAAAAAGGTGGGATATGCAATCTTAAATGGAAAGATTGACTTTTCACATGCTCCCAGTGGTATATATTTGACAATATATGACAGGTAGCTCATGCTTAAAAATGTCCTGTTGTAATGAGTCAGGTCAGGACCCAAGTACAGTTTACTAAGAGAATCATCAAAGGTCAAAACAGGGACAGACATGACCATGCAGATGATCCAAAAGTGTAGTCAGAAAAACAGGCGAATGATCAGGACAGGCAGCAAAGCAACATAAACTATAATCAAAGCAAAGGTAAAAACAAAAACGAGACAAGACAAGGAAACGCTTAGTAATGCTCACTTACAGTTAAAGACTCACCAAAGAGTGTGTGTGAATGAGGTGTCTTTATAGTCCTAGTAACCAGTCCATCATAAGCTTCCAGCTGTGTGTGTGTGTGTGTGTGTGTAATCAGGGGGAATCAAATCTGGAATTTAAATGATGTTAAAGTCCTTTGTTCACTTTCGACCACGGTGTACTGTACTTATCTGATCTTTCAATCTAATACCGTGAAAAAAAAAAAAAAAAAAAATTCATGTGCTTTTTTTATCAATGTTTGTATAGTTAGTAAAGCAATGAAATACCTTTGAATACTTTATGCAATGAGGTTTATTTCCTTTATATCAAACCTAGTACCTAAGGAATATTTCTTAGTACATAATTTATACTGTTTTTTAGTTTTAACATATATTATATACACTGTAATCTTTGTTAAAATTTGTTAGATAAATTGTTGTTAGATACATATTTTAGAACATCAAAAGTATTTATACTGTGTTATTTATAAATAAAAATATAATGGATCAGGAATTTATCATGTGAAAAAAAAATATGTTGCAAAAATGTTTTAACAGCATTAATAACTTTAACTGTTAAAATACACACAATATGCAGAAATTAACAAAACAATAATAGTTACATCATATGAGCTGCAAGCGTGTGGCTGTTTGAAGAACATGAAGCAGCTTTAGTATAATATGTAAACACAATTATTTGTGGTCAAATACATCCAATTTCTTTTTATTTTATCAAAGAAAAAATGAAAATATGTTTTGGACAAAATAAAGTGTCACATTTAAGACATTTATTAGTTGTAAATACAGTATAGGCAGTCAAATTACGTTTTGGAATATACGAATGAGTATGAGAGCTGTTGTTTTTAACAGCTGTACAGTTAAGTTTTGTGTCCAGGTGATGATACACAGGGCAACTTTTTGAGCAGTGTTGTTGGACAGCGTTGGACTTTCCCCTAGTCCCCCAGGTTTAAAGATCGGTCTGAGGCTTCAAATAAGTTTACATTAATTTAATTAATCAAATAGATAAAGCATACAGAGCGCTCTTGGCTGCAGAGTAAACCCTTTACAGTATGAGGTTTACATGTGTGCATTTCACACCTCTCTCTAACCCTCGCAGCCAAGTATATATCACCGATTTCTCTTCGGCCCCACCCGGAGGCACTTCAGTAAGAAAGGTCCTCCATCCAGATCAGTTCAATCATCAGTTGTTCGGCAGAACAGCAAATCTGCACAAAAAAGTTAAGCATATACATAACAGAGCCTACAAGAGAGTAAGCTTGAGTCCCTCCCGTCCGTGACTGTTCCTGTAAATAAGCAAACTCTGGAAGAAGCGATGTAACATTTTGTTAATAACACATACCGAGGAGTTAACTTCTCGGTTATCCGTCACACAAAGGCACAGTTGTTATGGAGCAAAAATATGTAAGGTTAAGCACGTAACGTAAGGTTATATGAGAATAAACACATCAGCATAAGTTCAGAATAACACTATTAATGAAAGGATAAGTCTACTTACGCATATGATAAATTTAAAATCATCAAAAATTCCTTTAACGGTATTGTAGAGCGATGTTGGTTGGAGCTAAAAAAAATAACAACAAGTTTGCAGCCTAAAACTGGTAACAAATTGTTTAATAAAATAATTTAAAGAGCACCTATGGTAAAAAATCTACTTTTCAAGCTGTTTGGACAGATCTGTGTGTTAGTGTATAGACCGTCATACTGGGGTGATACGAACACATCCAGTCCTTTTTTTTCAATTTAACTACAAAAAAAAGGGTCGGCCAATTGGAGCTGTTTTCAAATCTATCGCACCATTACGTAGGTGTGCGATTCCCCCTGCCCACCGAATTAATTGACAGCTGTGCGCATTAACATGTTCCGGTAGTCGCGTGTATATGTCAACAAGACCAGACAGACATACGCAAAGCAACCGGGAATAAAAGGTCTGTTCTGTTCGCTAGGATCAGCAATCATCAAATGTGATTAAGAGTAAGTTTCACATGTTTAAAGTGTTTTAAAACAGAGTATGTGTGTAAATAATTATAGCGTTTTACTTCAGCTTTACTTCATCAGCAAAGCCGCATGTCAGAACAATTATAAAAGAAGACGCTTCAATCTCGGTTTGTGGAAGTTAAATCAGGTTTATTTTGTACATTAGCATAACAGATATCCACACTTGAGGTTAGCCTTAACTAGGCTAAGCGCGCTCTGTCTGTCTGCCTGCCTGCGTGTGTGTGTGTATCATCTGCGGTGTGTGTGTGTGTGTGTTTGTGTGTGTGCGCGCGCACGCACATTAACTTTGTAACGATATTGTGTGTGACTCATCAATGCAACTTCACAATACTGATTAGTAAAGGTTAGTTCCTACTGTAGTATCTCACAAACACTACGTGAGACCTCCTTCCTTTAAGTCTGTCTGTTGTCTGACGCAGCTGAGTGAGGAGGCATGTAGAAACAGTGGGCGGGAAAGAAAAAGCTTAAAGGCGCAGTACGACAAAACCACCCCCTGCTGGAAATCAGTATAAGACAGCATCTTGTAAAAGGTATAATGAAAAATCTGATGGGTATTTTGATCCGAAACTTAATATACACATTCTAGAGACACAAAAGACTTATATTAAATCTGAAAAAAGGGGTAACCTTGGTGCCCTTTAAATGTAAGTTATTTTGTATCGAGTAGGTGTATACATCATATAGTTACCACCGAGAAACTAAAACAGGTAGTAGTAATGAATACTTTTTTTTTACTTAGGTACTAATTTTATGCTGTACATCTTTACTTTGACGTAAGTACAAAAGTGTAGTCAGTGCTTATACCTTTACCAGAGTCATTTTAAACATGAGTATCTGTACTTCTACTCAATAAAGGATGTGTGTGATTTTGCCATCTCACCTCTGTAATAACATTTTAAGTACTGTTAAAATTGTTGCGTTTCATACGACTGTCTTGTTCCTTCCAAGTAACGTGTTTGATTAGGCATCAATAAAACAACAAGAATACTCTCCAGGTTTGACGTTCAGCTATGCGCGCAATCATTTTCAATGAAGCTCAGAATGGAAGAGCTCTGTTTTTTTTTTTTTTTTTTATGAGGCAGCAGGAATCCACTTCCCCATGTGAGAGCTTCAGCATGCAGCGTTTAGCCCACCATTATGGCAAACCGCAGAGATTACAAACACATACATACATGTGCTCTCAAATCAATCTCACAAACACACCCCCGTTTACATGCGATCCGTGTCCTGTTTGACACGCAGTCATCCGCCCACAGTTGTCTGCAGCGAGACAATCTAGCGTTCACACGAGAGGGAAAGCCTCGTTTACATAATGATCATCTTGTTTCTCCACTGAAGTGAATGCTTGACTAGCCAGTAGACATGCACGGAGAGTGGTTTCGTCTCTATCCCTCACGCTCACTTTTTCTGCCTCCCTCGCTCTCTTTTTTTTTGCGCAGCGTGTGTGCAGCTAGTTATTTTAACGCTCTCCAGCCGTGCCCTCAGCTCTTCATGGCCTTGTGAGGGGCTTCAAAAGAGACATCACTGCTGCCTGTGCCAGCCCTCCTTCCTCTCTCTCCCCCTCCTCCTCTTCATTCTCTCTCCTCTTTCGCCTCAGCCCGTGAACCCGTTTGACTCTTCCTCTCTCTCTCTCTCCCTCTTTCTCTCTCTCTCTCTCTCTCTCTCTCTCAGGCATGGTGTGATTCATCAGGGAAGCCATGCTTTTAATCAGCCCATTAAAAATGGATGGCAAGCAGAGGGCTGGTGTAAGAGATCTCATTTGGAGCAGTCTGAGATGGTGTGTGTGTGCGCATGTGTCCGTGCATGTGCTGAAAGGATGGTAGGGATGAGTGCCTTGCAGGCTCTGTTTCTCTCTTTTTTTGTGCGAGTGTGAGTGAGGATTGATGCTAATCTTTTCTGGCTGCTGAACCAACAGTTCAAGTTCTAGATCTTATTTTTTTTTTCTCTTTTTTCTGGAGTATTGGGTCAGTGCAACAAACAAAATGATTCAATTGCTTGAGCAGCATTGTAAAACATTGCTTCTGAACATTAGATCTTTATCTAATACAGAAATAAGCTATTAATAATAGAAATACTTTATTTGTAGATACAGGGTAGCGAGTTGTGAAACTGTGATTGTGAATATACTTATAACAATGAGGCTCAACTATTGTAGGGAGTTTGGGACAGGACTGTCTGTTAATCCAGCCCATAGAAGACAAAAAAAGAAAGAGTTTGGGAAGCCATATTGAAAGTCATAAAAAAAAAAAAAACTTTTTAAGTAGTCTTAAAGGTGCTGTTTTGGACTCTTCTAAAACATACAAATACCATAATATGTTTGCAGATATTTAAGAAACATGCTGTGAACATTCTTGTTTATCTGAAAAATAATTCTGAAGTCAGATATTCTGCTTTGATAATGTGAGTTACGTGCCAGAACATCTGTCTTTGTTTTGGTCATCCAATGACAGTTTAGCCTATTATGTTTCAGCACCCTGGGTTGCCGTGCTGGAACACATCGTATTTCATTCAGTCAGTCAGGAGGACTCTGAAAGCATGCGTCTGTGACTGAAATGTGACCTCCGGTGGACAGTAGCAGACTCTGAAATGAAACACAGATTCAGAGTTCCACACTCTTTGTCAGGAATGCCCATGCGTTTCTAAAAACGGTTTTGCTTTTTCACAACAACCAATAAATAAGCTATTATTATTATTATTATTATTATTATTATTATTATTACTACAGTGAAATAATTAATTAAATATGACGGAGCGAGGCAAGCTTGTGTTGCTGACTCTGTGACACCGCAGCTCCGCCTGCTCTAATCATACAGGTTTGGTTTTCAGCAGCGGTGTAAACGACCCACCCTTCACTCTTTCTGTAACAAGCTTCAAGTCGTTTATCTAACTTAATCTTACTTAAAAACAAAACATTGATTTACTAGCTTTTCCTAATAGTATTACTGTAGTAAAATATAGCCTAATGTGGATATATAGCATTTTGAAAAAAAATAAAGAAAGTTTTGTTATGTTGTGTACATTCTGGCCAAATCTAACTCAGAATCTGATTATTATTAATCAATCTTTGTATATATTATTCCATATATTTATTATGTAGAGTTTTTTAACCAATTTAAGATGTTTGACAATGTTAAGATTATTATGTTGCATTTTGGTATGTTTTTTCACTTATTTATGAATAAATATAATATATTTATATATTACATAAAATAAATAATAAAAAAAATATCCTGGATTTAAAAATATTGTGTTCCTGGCCTGCACTGAGCTCAAGTAATAGTTTAATGTACAAAAATTGTGAATAAACTTGACTGTTGATGTCTTAAATATGTAAAATATCCAACATTTTTTAAAATGGATAGATCTCGTTTTGCAATGAATCTCTTCATATATCTCTGGCTCTGGATAGTGAGTCCTCCATTGCACCTTGGTCGCACATTCATTTCAAAGGAATATTGCCCTGCACTTAAATGCCAGCTATTTTGACCCATTACTTCCATTAGACAACAACAGGGTATTCGACATCTAATGTAAATATCTATGCTTCCATTAAAAAAAAATACATGTTTGTGTTTGTTCCATGTGTCTTAAGAATGTGTGTAATTTCTTAGAAAAAAATTTAACTTTACCAACAGTTGCACCAAAACACTATGAAACAATGCTAATTGTTCTAATTCTCTTTCATTTAAAAAAGGGAGGGGGGCTTGCCATACACTGTCCTAAACTCTTCCCCAAACCCCAACCCCCTAAACCCAACCAAAAGCAAAAAAGGAAAGAGAAAAGTGCATTGTGACTACATTTTACTTTTGATCTCTCGTGTGTAACTTTGCTCCAACAGACTCAACATTGAGCACTCTGTATCAATACACCATAAAAAGGTCCATATGTAAAGGAGCCCAGCCAAGTAGGTGGTGTGCAGGTAAAGATGCTATAGGCCATGGTCATGGTTAGCCTCCTTGTTAGAGCAACCGACTCCCATGCAGAAGGTCGCCCGTTCAATGCCATCTAGGAGCAGGTTGGGTGGTGTAGGACCGGCGGGGTTACATCAAGCGGCAACCTCCTGCTCTCCCTCAGGAAGCCAATATGGAAGTAACTAAAACTGCAATTCATCCGAAATTCTGTTATCCTGGCTGCTCCTGGCTCCAAAATACAGCAAATTTTAATTGAGCCCACTGTTAGAATGGCCAACTTTACAGCAGAAAAAAAGGTGTTTACAGCCTGGTACAAAAAAAGATTTTGGGTAATACAGCTAATATTACCCTTCATGACAACTGTGAGGGGGGTGAATTTTTTTTATAACTTATCCGTTTCCTTTATATTAAGTTATATTAAGTTTGCATAATTAAGGGCGTGGCCACTTGAGTAACAGCTAGGTCTCGTTGGTCGCCGTCACGTCACCTCAGCTGAATCCTGCAGATTAGCCACTGAATTCGGCATATTTATCGTATTTCTGTGTTGTTTTATGTGGCTTTACACAGTCAACTGCCTTTTGTACTTGTTTCCTACAATTATTAGATGGCATGGCATGCTGAGTGCACTTAATTGTGCTTACAAACCATTCACATGGCCTCCGTTTCCCATGTAAGTAAAGTTATGTATTTATATACCATCTCTATACATGTATTTGTTTTATTTAAGATCATTTATCGTTTATATCTATTTAGAGCTGTATCTGACAGATTGATTAGCTGTAGGCCCTAGAGGCTATGGCATGTATTTCCAATGAGGGTATGTTGCAATAATAATAATTTAATTAAGTGCATTTACACTAAAATACAATTATTTTACCAGATCAGATATATAGTAGTTATATAGATTCTGACTTTTAGTTTCCATTTCTCAGTTAAAAAAAAATTCTTAAATGTGTCGTATTAAGAGCAGGTGATCATTTATGAATGATACCAGACTCATTCATTTATTTTCCTTCAGCTTAGTCTCTATTTCAGAGGTTACAACAGTGAAATGAACCGCCAAGTATTCCAGCTTATGTTTTACGGAGCGGATGACCTTCCAGCCACAACATAGTACCGGAAAACACCATACACACTCATTCACACACATACACTATGGACAATTTAGTTTTATTTAATTCACCTATAAAGCATGTGTTTGGGTTGTGGGGGAAACCGGAGCACCTGGAGGAAACCCATGTGAACATAGGGGGAACATGCAAACATGCGACATTCTTGCTGTATGGCAACAGTGCTAACCACTGAGCCAACGTGCTGCCCAGACAAATTTAACATTTTGGTGTATTACAAGCAAGCTACATTCATTCATTCATTCATTCATTTTCTTGTGGGCTTAGTCCCTTTATTAATCCGGGGTCGCCCCAGCGGAATGAACCGCCAACTTATCCAGCACGTTTTTACGCAGCGGGTGCCCTTCTAGCCGCAACCCATCTCTGGGAAACATCCACACACAGGCACACACTCATACACTACGGACAATTTAGCCTACCCAATTCACCTGTACCGCATGTCTTTGTGGGGGGAACCGGAGCACCCAGAGGAAACCCACACGAATGCAGGGAGAACATGCAAACTACACACAGAAATGCCAACTGAGCCGAGGTTAGAACCAGCGACCTACTGAGACAACAGCACTACCTACTGTGCCACTGCTTCGCCTACATGCAAGCTTCTAAAATTTAACTTATAAAATGGTGACACTGTTAAAAAATGACAGCACCATGTACTGTATGTTTCACTCTGAATGTTTTTTGGAATGAATCACACATTGGTACTCCTAGCTTAGCACAGACTGGATACCTGCCCAGCCTCTGGGAACCCATCATAGCTTGGCAATTACGTGACACGCTGGCACAGATGCCCCGTCCATGTGCCCACATCCTACTGGAATTGGTCTCCCGGGTTGAGATGTGATCTAAGCGATGATGCTCTAACTATTGTGTGGGCGTGTGTGTGTGTACATGAGCGTGGAATAGCAGAATAATACAGCAGTGTTGCAAAGTGAGAACTGTGTCGACTTTACTGAGAATTGCTGCATCTTTCCAACTGAGAAATAATATCAACTCCCCACATGCCATTGCCCAAATCTCTACACACACACAGATTTTGTCTGTGTCACTGTGCTGAGAGGGCACTTTCTCATAGCTCATTAGGAACAGTGGGGTCACTCTCTTTCTCTCTCGTTCTCTCTCTCTATCTCTCTGCTCTTGTGAAAGTCCTTTTCTCACTCTCCAACAGTTTTATACTGTCATACACACAAGCACACACATACACACACAGGGTTGGCAGTCAGCCTTGTTCTACAGATTGATTGGCCCACCTGTTCACCTTTCCTCATCTTTAGAGTGCCAGTGTCTATTTTAACTCTGTCCCAGAACCGGAGGTACATGAGGGAAAAAGATGTACACTGCAGAAACTGGTTAACCTTTTTAAAGCTAAATTAAATGACAAATTCCCTTTTTTACCTGGATTAACTTTTTCCTACCCTGGTTTGCTTTGGATATAAAATGGGACAGATTGTACTCTTTTAAGGGTTAGTTCACCCAGAAATGTTACAGTTTCTCATCACTTACTTATCTGTATGTCATTCATTCATTCATTTATTTAATTTCTTTTTGGCTTAGTCACATTGTTTATCAGGGGTTGCCACATCGGAATGAACCACCAACTTATCCAGCAAATGTTTTACGGAGGGGAAGCCCTTCCAGCTGCAACCCATCATTGGGAAACACCCATATGCTCTTATTCACACTCATACACTACGGACAATTTGGTTTACCCAATTCACCAATAGTGCATGTCTTTGGGACTGTGGGGGAAACTGGAGCATGCCAAACCCACAGGGAGGACATGCAAACTCCACACAGAAATGGCAACTGCCCTAGCCGGGGCTTGAACCAGCGACCTTCTTGCTGTGAGGCGATCATGTTATCCACTGCAGCACTGTGACACCCAAAAAGTATTCAGACCCCCTTAAAGTTTTCACTCTTTGTTAGATTGCAGCCATTTGCTAAAATCAAAGTTATTTTTTCCTCATTAATGCAGACACAACACCCTATATTGGCAGAAAAACAAAGAGTTGTCGGTATTTTGGCAGATTTATTAATGAAGAAAAACTGAAATATCACTTGGTCTTAAGTATTCAGACTCATTGCTCAGGATTTAGCTGAAGCACCCTTTTGGCTTGTTTTGAGAATTAATACACCAATATTAAGTGAGTTTTACCTTAAAACAAGCAAAATAATCTGACAATGGAGTAAGCAAAATAATCTTACGTCAAAAGAAAAATTAAGATTAATTTCCTTACCCCATTGGCAGATTATATTGCTTGTTTTAAGGACAACCAGTTGTCCTGTCCTTGCAGATGACAAACACCTCCACAACATGATCCACCACCATGCTTCAGAGTTAGGACCGTACTGAACAGGTGATGAGTAGGGCCTGGTTTTCTCCACACATTCTGCTTTGAATTAAGGCCAAAAAAGTTCTATATTGATCTTATCAGACCAGAGAATCTCATTTCTCACCATCTTGGAGTCCTTCAGGTGTTTTTTAGCAAACTCCATGTGGACTTATATGTGTCAGGCCACTCTGCCATAAAGCCCCAACTGGTGGAGGTCTGTGGTGATGGTTGATTTCAACATTCTCTCATCTCCTGAATGCATCTTTGGAGCTCAGCCACAGTGATTTCTGGGTTTTCTTTACCTCTTTCACCAAGGCACCTATCCCTTGATAGCTCAGTTTGGCCAGACTGCCAGCTCTAGGAAGAGTTCTGGTCCGAAAGTCTTCCATTTAAGGATTATGGAGGCCACTGTGGTCTTAGGAACCTTAAGTGCAGCAGACTTTTTTTTTGTTTTTTTGTTTTTTTGTTTTTTGTAACCTTGGCCTGATCTGTGCCTTGCCACAATTTTGTCTCTTCAGGGCAGTTCCTTTGACCTCATGATTTTCAATTGCTCTGCATTGTGAGCTGTATGGTCTTACTGTATATAGACAGGTGTGTGGCTTTCCTAATCAAGTCAGTATAATCAAGCACAGCTAGACTCAAATGAAGGAGTAGAACCATCTCAAGGATGATCAGAAGAAATGGACAGCACCTGAGTTAAATATATGTGTGTCACTGCAAAGGGTCTAAATATTTAGGACCATGTGATATTCCAGTTTTTCTTTTTTGATAAATCATCAAAAATATCAACAATTCTGTGATATTTTTGTTAATATGGAGTGCTGTGTGAGCAATAATGAGGGGGAAAAGCTCCTAGCAAATGGCTACAATATAACAAGGAGTCTTTTTTTCTAAAGATCAGAGGTCATTTTTATCCCTTTCCAAATCACTATGTGGAGCATTCATGTATAAATAAGATGCATAATCAGTACCTGAGATTATTGTAGTCATAGTTTGTATGTTGTTGTTGTTTCAGCTGTGGTGTTGCGGAAAAAAATGCAGTTTCCCCTTTTTGTAATATTTTATATTTATAATGATTTTGTTGGGAACGTGTATTATTCTTTTCAGAGTTTAATTATTTTAGAAGTTTAAGAAAAATCCAAAGTAGATTTGGTTTTTGTTTTTAAGGCTTTCAGAAATTAGTCCAAACAAAAATGATAAAAATGTCAACATTCTTTTAATTGATTTTTTGTTCATTTCATTGGACATGCAAGTCCAAAGAGTTCTGCAGCAAACAATCATGCCAACATGAAATTAAAAATTAAAAAATTAAAAATAAATTAATACAAAATTTTGATCCTTATTTATTTTAAAATAACTGACATGATTCATTTTTTTTTACTATGAATGACCATGAATAAATAGCTGTAGTTATAAATGTCATGTTATAAATGTTATAAATGTTAATAGTTATAAATGTTATAAAACTTAGCAATGTCTATTAATGTAGAGTTAATGCTTAACAAATAATGAAATGACTATTTGCCAATAATAAAAAATAGTAAACCATTCATAGTGTTAAAGTGTTATCGACGTGTTTTCTAAAGGTTACAAACTTAAAAGATATGTAATTTGATTCTACAATCGATTTTTAATTTTAATTAGTAAATGCAATCCTTTTTTCCTGTACAATCTATTAAATATTTTCAAATATATTCAGCATAGTGCATATATTTTTTCAAATGACAACAGGAAGAGTCTTAATAAAATTATTTGATAAGCAATCTTATGAACAGCAGGCTTAAATCTGGTGAAATGCTGTGGAAGAAATGCAAATAATGTCTATTAATGTAGAGTTAATGCTTTGCAAATAATGAAAGTGTTAAAGTGTTACTGACATGTTTTCTGAAGGTTACAAAGTTAATATATATATATATATATATATAATTTTTTAATAGACTGTGTATTATAAAAACTCACTGTTTGAAGAATCCAGATTTGAAGTTTACAATTCTACAATCGATTTTTTTACTTTAATTAGTAGATGTAATCCTTTTTTCCCTATGTAATCTATTAAGTATTGTCAAATATCTTCAGTGTAGTGGATATATATATATATATATATATATATATATATATATATATATATATATATATATATATATATATATATATATATATATATATATATATATATATATATATATATATATATATATATATATATATATATATATATATATATATATTAATTACAACAGGAAGAGCCTTACTTACCTCATTTGAATAAATACATTTCATTATTTGTCCAGCAGCAGGCTTTAAATGTGGTGAAATGCTGTGGAAGCAACACAAAACAAGACTTTTTTCTTCACTGGCTACAGAACAGTTGGCAAAAAGAGTATGCATTGTATGAACTTGATGTATGATTATTTTATGGTCAAATTTTAGAGCTTAAAAACCTGGTCAGAAATGGATTTCAAATATGAAAAAGGAGCAGCTTGGACATTCTGCTAAATATCTCTTCTTTTGTCCGTCCCACAAATGAAGTGTTAGTTGAATTTGAGGAAGTTTTTGACAGAGATTATTGCTGATAGGAGGCTTGCTGTTTGGACATTTTGTGCATGACCTGCTGAAGTTTCATGCTTGTGTGTGTTGAATTGAGTAGGATAGTAACAAGGTCATGAAATATAGATGGATGAAGCTTGTGTGTGTATATGTGTACAGTAAAGGGCAGCAAGTCTTGGTTGCTGTTGTCACATTGTCCATATATCTTTGCCCCAACTTGTCACTGTGGCATAATGGACACACACACAAACACACACAGACATGCATGTGAATAAGGCAGTGGCAGAAAAGCTACACTTTTAGTTTTGTTTTAAAAATCATTCAGTTAATACTGATCATATGATATTTTTTTTCTTAATGTTAAATGAGATGTTAAATGATTAACTGCAGGTAATCACATCAATAATATACTGAGTAGAAGCCCAATATTAATATTATCAAACATGGTATTTGCAATATGAAAATTCTTAAAAGGATCATAATATTTGGCTTTAGAATATGTTGTTAATTTTAATTCTATTAAGCTCTCAGTATTCATCTTTGTTTTCATTTTTATTTTGTTTGTTGCCTGCATTATTGAATGCATTTAATTTTAGATTGAATATTTAAACATTTCCCAAGTGTTGTTTAATGTAAAGAATACTTTTTCAACATAAACTTTTATTACTAATTTAAGCAAATTTTAATAACTAACTTTTTTTGTCTTTGCGATGATGACAGTATATCATTTTTTACTTGTTATTTTGCTAGAGATTTTGCTTAAAGTGCAATTTAAAGGTTTAATTATGTAAGTTAGGTTAGGTAATTAGGCAAGTCAATAGACTGAAATAAATAAATAAATAAATAAATTAATTAATTAATTAATAAATAAATAAATAAATAAATAAATAAATAAATAAATAAATAAATAAATAAATAAATAAATAAATAAACAACAACAATAATAATACAAATAATAATAATAATTGTTTATTGCTTGTTTATTTATTTATTTATTTATTTATTTATTTATTTATTCATTCATTCATTCATTCATTCATTCATTTATTGTCTATTAATACTAACCCTAATATATATTTTAATATAAATACAATTAGTTTTTATTCAAGCCAAAATAAAGACTATCTCCAGAAAAATAAATAAAGTAAACTTACTAGGTAAATTGCCTAAACATCACTTTTAAAAGAATGAAAACATTCACTTTTTTGCTATTTAATTTTATGAATACATTTAAACTATTTAAAGTTAAAATTATTATTATTATTATTATTATTATTATTATTATTATTATTATTATTATTATTATTATTATATTTCTATTATTGAGGTATTTTTATTTAATAAAATTTTTTTACCATTTTAATTTTATTAATACATTTTAACTGTTTCAAGTTTAAAGTAAATATTTTGCTTTTATATAGATATATTTCTTTTTTTTCTAGCATTATTTGTTTGTTTGCTTGTTTGTTTAGCAATTTGTTAGTCTATTTTAATAATTAACCACCAAACTGAACTGTCATTTAGTTAATTTGGCATCCCCAACACATTACATACCTCCTGCAGTAAGTGTGTGAGGGAGTTTGCATGTTTGTAAACACTGATTTCATATGCTCTGACAGCTTGCAGAAAATTATAATGTTACATAACAATGATACGCAAGCATACACAGTACTGAGAAGTCTCTTCTGGACAAATCACTTGCTGAACTATTCTGGATGAACCTTGGGATGACGCTTTTTTTTTTGTAGGATAAGTCCAGAAGTCATGCAGGAACCCTTTCTATCCATCCATCCGTCCCTCCATCCCTCCATCTGTCTTCCCCTCTGGCTCACACCTGAACTTTTTTCCAGTGTCTGCATCATGAAATCCTCCACAAACCCCTTCAACCTCCAACATCTCACTCCAGCCCTGCCTGTCAAAAGCTCTGCTCAAGGGGGGAGAGAAACAGATAGATAGACAGATAGAGAAATGAGTCAAATAAATAAATATAGAAATGAATAAATAAGTAAGAGCCGAGAGGCGCCCAGAAATCTGAATTCTCCCAGCAGGTAATCCTATAAAACGCCAAGGTGAGGCGATTCTCAGCTTCACCCCTCATTATTGTATCTTTACCTTGCCGCACTGCTCCTGATGTAAAAATTATGGGGAGAGAGAGAGAGAAAGAGAGAGAGAGAGAGAGAGAGAGACTTTGCCGATGCACAGTATTTCCACAATACTTTGCCTTGTGTTTTCCTTCTCTCTCTCTCTCTTTCTCTCTCTCTATCTCTCTCTCTCTCTCTCTCTCTCTCTCTCTCTGCTTCCCCATGTCCCCTCCCCTCTCAGTTCTTTTTAATCTTTTATTCATGGACTAGCAGGTGATGAAAAATTTATGCCTCGAGTCTGGCATTGAAATAAATGCAAAATGAAAACAGAGGCAGTTTATACTGACAGTCTGAATATCTCTATCTAGAACAAGGTTGCAGCGAGCAAATCAAGGAGAGAGAGAGAGAGAGAGAGAGAGAGGCGTGGGGGGTGGGGGGCTTGAGACCTTCATGATGTAAATATGTCTTTCTTCGCTGACCATAGATTACTGTTTGTTCTGTTGTTATTGTTTAGAGTCACATATTCGTAATCTGCATACATTTTCCAGTATTTATAGATGTTCATTTTTTTGGCATTTCTTCCTATTGTTAAACACTAAAGACGATTAAGTTGATAGTCACTAAAGTCATAGTGCTGTTGGTCATTAGTAGGTGTTCGTACTTAACTTGAGTTTCTATTTATAAGAGTGTCATTGTTTGCACTCCATTAGTTGGACAGCATATTTAGTGTATCTGTCTGACTAGCAGGGTCACTGCCAGGCTCTGACATTACCCACTGGAACAGATTCCTAAGGACTTTTTAGTTGTCTTTGTATGTGCCATATTCGTAAATACAATATTTTATTGAAAAAAATAACACGTTGACTTACAAAAGTTAACATACAATAGTAAGGCAACTAGCTGCACAGCTTTTTTGAGTTGGTTCAACTTTAGCCAAGTATTGTTGTTTATTCGATTTAAGTTGAGTCAACTCAAAAAAACTGTCCAACAAGCTGCCAAGTTGAGTCAATGTTTAGTTTTTTGTTTGTTTCCATATGCAAATGTTGGAATATCTAGCCTATTTCATGAGTGTTCAATAAAAAAGGTCAAAAGAGGGTTTTCTTTTATGTCAAAAATCTTAGTAATTCACTGGATACAAATTAACAATTCGATTCACAGAATTCTGGTATCCTTGATGCAATGCAAGAGTTACATTCAGGAGGGGCGCCATTAGGACTGAATATTGATATTAACAGGTGGAGTTTAGTGGAATTGGTCACTTGTAAATCATTCTCCAGTCCTCTATTGCCCACACCCATACATATATCCTCTTTTTCTACAAATTCTCTACATGACATTAAAAGCATAAGACTTCTAAACTGCATATATTATGTGTTTAGTTTCAACCCATCTCTGCTCACAAGAAGTTTAGCTGCAGAGTTCAAATACATTTTGGACCATCAGGCATTTCTATCAGTTTCATCTGCTTCTGCAAAAATGATTTATTAGTAAGCAAGGCACATCACACTAAAGAAAAGAAGTTTGGTTAATTTATATTACCAATACAAATACAATAGTTTAATGAAAAGAAAGGAGACTATAAATAAATAAATTAATTAAATAAACAAATAAATAATAATAATAATAATAATAATGATAATGATGATGTCTATATTAATTTTTCCAGCACAAACCAAAAAAAAAAAAAAAAAAGGAAAGAAAATTATTCATACCTGCCAACATTTGGTGGTTGTGTGGTTGTCTTCTACCACTGACATTACTACTGCCGCTGTTAAAGTTTTCAGTTAGGTTGGTTTGGTTTGTTTGCATTGCTTGCAGTGGGAAACTCTTGAGATTGTGGTATAATGAACCCCTCCAAAAAAGAGCCGCTTTTTTTTGTAAACTTAAATTTGAAAGTGTACCTTTTAGGTTCTGTGTGGTCTAGATTGCTGTAATTAATTTTGGTGGTTCCTGCACATGTCAGCAATCTGAGGAAAAAGAAAAATGTCTCTATCATTATGTATGCAGAAGGTTTTCTATTCCAACTGATGAGAGAACAAAACCACTTATGGGGGCCAGTACGGACCTTTAAAATGTAAAGAATGCGAAAGTAAATGACCCGGGTCCCAGAGTTTAGGAAGTTAACATGCTGCAGTTTAAGAAATCACATGCAATTACAAAAAGGGCAGCAAATTAAGAAAAGATTGCTCCAAATGCTACTAATCATGCTACAAATTCTTACAATGCAGATAAAAAAATAAATAAAAGAATGTGCTGCATTTTCTCACAACACAAACAAATTGATAAAACATGGGTGCCCTTGAAACATTTCCATTGTGTTCCATACTTTTTGCAAAAGTTGTGAGAAAATGCAGTGCATTTTCATAAATTGTTTCACATTTTTTGCACGTGGTTTCTTAAATTGCATCACATTAAGCTCTCTCAGCCATTGTAATTTAAACTAAACAGCACACAATATGACACAAAAAACTTTCCGGAATCATCCATGTATACTGTATACAGTAAGTGTCTTCTGAAGAAGTAAATGTGTGTGATTTACATTGCATGGGGGTGAAAAAAAATCTTACTGGCTAGTGTTCCTTCTCAAAAAGCCCAAAAAAAAAAAGGGGGGGGGGGATGATGTGTACAGTACATGGTCTGACGCCTGATATATCAAGCACTGTAGAAAATATTCAGCATTCA